>NC_087152.1:2350000-2380000 GCF_035594125.1 Scylla paramamosain | reverse complement strand
ACCCCAGTCACACCTAACAGAAGTGTTGCAACCAGACACGTGTATCCAAGGCGACGTTTGCGTATCCAAGGCGACGCTTGTTCTTCCTTAACGTTACCTTGTGTTCCTCCTACTCCTCTTTCCTGTCCCCGTTTTCTTCCAGCACCTCCCCGCCGTCATCCGCATCTCCACCACCGCCGCCCAGCCTCCAGGTAACGAGTCTCCCAGGTATCATAGAGGCGGCTCCCCTGATGTGCTCGGGCGTGGGTGTGGTTCCTAAGGTGGCCGCTGAGCCTTTCCGCGACGCACCGGGAAACTAAATAATTCACTCGTGGGTCGCCTGAGTCACCTGATAGGAGGTGACGGCTGCCTCCACCCACAGTATTTTCAGTCGCAGCCACCAGCATCACTACTCCTCCTGCTGCCAGCATCACTATCACTACCAATATCTTGAATATAATCAGCACCAGCGAAAATACTTATCTTACATCTCTCAAACTTTACGGCCTGGAATAGAACAGCTCCCTCTAAAATCTGTCGTGGGAAATAAAAAGCAATCCTCCGTCTGCTCTAATCTAGAAATTTGTCCAACACACATCCCACACTCCCTGCCACTTCCATTTCTCATATGGTACCAATTAAAAGTTAAGACATCAGCGCCTGCGTCGGGGATTTAGGTGAGCCACTTCGTCCTAACGCCCCCGGCATCAGAGGCTGCCCACAGAATTGAATTTTATCAAATGCATCATAATATAACCTTGGGATCAAGAGCACTCCCTTTGAGGTCACGTTTTGAGTTGTTTACAGATACTATCGCCCCAAGGCAAGCACTTCAACCTTTCTCCTCCCTCCCTCCCTCCTACCAATTCAATGCAGCCCCTCCCTGAAATCACGTCTCCTGGGAGTCACTTGTCGCCCCCAAACACTCCAGCCAACACACACACATTCAAGTCTATTCTAACGCCGCGCTGCACTGTATATGTAGGGCTTATAACCGGAAAAAGGAAGACACAGTGCAGCCAGTAATAAGTGTGTGAGCACGATACTTACGAGCGAATGTGATAATCTGGAGCAGGAGCCTCGGCACAGTTTGCTCAGTAATGGCGGAAGTGCAGAGCCGAGAGCACCGCCGCGCCGGACTCTCCTCATAATCGCTGGCAAAAACCCACGATTCAATTTGGGAATTTTGAAGACGGTGAAATATCATAGATTGCTTCGGCAGCTTTGGATTCTCTTTCATCCCTGTTGCGCATTTTACCTTGAATGGGATCACTCCTCGCAGTCCCCCCTTAAGCCGCCGCCTCCGCGATCTTCCCTCCCATCCCACCCTCGCCCTCTTCTCCCCCCAACTCAATCTTCAGTTTATATTAAATGCTTACTTTTTAATTACAAAGATAATGCTCATCTCCAACCTCCATGACTCTAATATTAAGTGTATCCGCTGGTAAGAAAATAGCAAACCAATTTCCTGTAACATAAAGACAGCGGTGATTATGTAGGTACACATTTGCCTCTTCAGAGAAAGAGGCAAATTAGTGCTCGTAACGTTACATTGTTTAACCAAAAGCACTCCATCCTTTACCCTTCCTTCTTTTCATTCCCGGGGTTCAGGCAGCGGGGCGTGTGCTGCTGCTACCTGTTTGTTCTAAGGAGAGGTGCGCGGTCCCTCGGATTCCAAGTATTTCATCAGGGGATTTTAAAACGTTGTGCCCTCCTTAGTGATGATGAAGGGGAGGGTGATGATGATGATGATTATAGTGATGGTGGTGATAGTGGTGATGATGGATGACTCTCTCTCTCTCTCTCTCTCTCTCTCTCTCTCTCTCTCTCTCTCTCTCTCTCTCTCTCTCTCTCTCTCTCTCTCTTTCTCTCAAGATAAACAGGCGAGACAGGAGTGCCCAGGGACGTACAGCAACGCCTTTGTAACTAGAAAACGTAGAGAAAAGTAGATACCCGCTTTTACGGAAGTTGTGGGAGTCCGTCTCGAGGCACAGACAGGTATGTGAATTAAAATTTCATCCAAGCATCTTTCCGTCCTTCTCCGTCTCGCCGCCTGATGGGACTTGTGATTTCTGCCGCTACATTTTAATCCAACACACACACAGACACACACACACACATATACACGAAGAAAGAAAAAAACTAAAACATACGGACAAACAAATAAAGAAACAAACAGACAGATATGAGCAGGATCATTTTTCTTCACTATATTTCCGTCAGAATTCCCAAGTGAGAAAAGTTTTCCTCCTCACAGTTCTTCTTTTGCTCTTTTTCTTCTTATTTTGCATTTCTTTCCGTCCTCAGTGCTCCCGTGTTTTCTTGGCGGGACTAAGAACGGCGTATTTTGACTCAGAGAAAATGGTTTATGTAGATCTGCTTTCACGCTCTTCTCGAGCACGAAAGTGGAAAGGCAGCGGAACACAACTATGATGGTTGTTGTTGTGGGTGTGGGTGTTGTCGAGATTGTTAGTGGTGGTGGTGGTGGTGGTGGTGGTGGTGGTGGTGGTGGTGGTGTGGGTGGTGGTTTTATTAGTAATGTTGTTATTAATGTTGTTGGTGATGGTGATAATGTTAGTTGCTGATGATGTTGATGGTGATGATGAAGGTGATGACGCTCTTGCGCCTCATAATATTGCTACTCTCTCTCTCTCTCTCTCTCTCTCTCTCTCTCTCTCTCTCTCTCCCTCTCTCTCTCTCTCTCTCTCTTTTTTAATTGTGGTGGATTTGGTGTAAAAAAAAGAAAAACGTAACGTGAAAAAGTTAAATTTGAGCAATTATATCATTCTACGCGTGATGTAATTCGCCAATATAAAGATTAAAGGGAATACCAACACAAATGAATAAATGAATGCATAAATAAATAAATTAACAAATAAACAAACAAAAAAATAAAAACACCACAGCACACCAACAACCACACACTCATTCCAGAACTGCCATTACAATTCACATCAAATTTCGTTTCCCCCTCATCACATGCACATCATGCACATATAGAACTGATCATTTTAACTTTTCTTCTCACTCCCCGCCTTTCTCAGCTCCAGACGCCGCCATAACCTCACCACCCACCCACCCACCTACCCAGCCAAGCCAACTAGCCACCGCGCCCAGCCTCCCACCAGCCAGCACAGCCTCCAATATTTGCCTCCCACATTTCCCAGAAGGATGTGACTTCCGCCAGCTGGGGTGAGTCCCGCGTGCTCGGCCTGGCGGTCCCATGCTATCTGCAAGTGTTCATGGGTAATGCCCGCGTTTGTTACATGCGTCGCGCGATGAACACTTAACTCGAGAAGGGGGTGAGCGAAGGAGGTATTTTGAGGCGAGTGATGGTAGAAAAGGTAAAACGAAAAGGGGGTGGGTATGAAAAATGCTCGAGTGACTTGGAAGGGGAAGCGTGTACCCGTGGATTAAGAGGAGAGCACAAAAAGTAATGATAAAACTGACTGATATGGAGACTCCTCGACTCTGGGACATGAAAAGTGTGCAAGGGGATGGAAAATAGGAGGCGAGTGTGTACTGAATGGAAAAGAGGACAGCTAAGTGGTAAAAAAAAAAAAAGTTGTAATATATCAAGGGTGGGACAAAATTTTGAGAGAGAGAGAGAGAGAGAGAGAGAGAGAGAGAGAGAGAGAGAGAGAGAGAGAGAGAGAGAGAGAGAGAGAGAGAGAGAGACTTTTATTACGTATTGTAGAAGTGCCACTATTGCTGATGTCGCTGCTCCCCCTCAATCCTGCCGCTGTTACAACTACTCCTATGACTGCTGCTACCGCCACGACCAGCACTGCCGCCACCTCTGCTCCTACTGTTAATGTTGACACTAAAAAGCCAAAAATACCAACGCAAGGAAAATACAAGCGAAGAGGGAGCCATTAAAAACAAATATCTCAAAACAATATAAATCAGCACGAGCCGCAAGCAAGCAGCCAGCAGCGGCTCATCTTTACGGCCGCCACTTAATCACGGACACGGAGATTAAAGTAAAAATCCACATATAAATTTAACAATGAGCTCGGATAATGGCCTCATCATTTTCTGCGGGGCGAAATATCACGACGTTTTAAAACATAGCTAAAGCAAGCACTGACTGAAAGACTACCGATGCTCCCTTGCTTGTAAAAGGAAAATAATAGGTGCAATACTGTTTTAAAGCTCTAAGATGCTAAATTATCACATGTTTCACCTTTCAGGGACTCCTTGTATTGTAGTAAAGGCAAACTGATACGAAAGGCGAAGACTGAATGAGAAATTATCAATGGTAGTTCGCTTAGGAAGAGGGAGATACGTAACGGCAACAGTACAAGATAAATGAAAAAAAAATATTGTCTGTAGCTCTCTCTCTCTCTCTCTCTCTCTCTCTCTCTCTCTGTGCTGCATTTACGCACGCATGTATATGTATGTTTCTAAGGTGGGACGTGCATGTATCACGGGAGTCTTGTGGCGGTGAGTATGAGCACGTCCCGGCTCGTGCGGCATTCCCGGAGGAGACACAATCTTATACTCCCGCCGAGGAGCCAGTTCCACCTTCGGTCCATTATCGGAGAAACACGAGGGCGCCACAGCATCTCACCGCCCGCCCTCGTCGCGCCCTTGCCACTCCGCCTCACACAACACACTCTACTTCTCTCGGGATGCTGCATTATGCTTCCCACACGCCGACTCTCAAGACGCTCCACCACCACTATCACCACTATGACCACCATTTCTAGCACTACCACCACCACCACCTCCAACCCCCACCACTACTGCTACTATTACAACTACTACTCCTACTACTTGGTGATAAGAACGGAGGAATGTGAAGGCAAATAGGGATGAAAAGTTAACTTGTAAAAAAAAAAAAAAAATATTGCGGGTGTCTTTTTATTTTTTAGATTAATATGAGGAAAAACATAAAATTTTTCAGATGAAGGCAAAAACACACACACACACACACACACACACACACACACACACACACACACACACACATACACACACACACACACACACACACACACACACACACAGGGAGCAGCAACAGGTAAGCTATGGAGCGCTACAGGTGTGTCGAATCGAACAAGGCAAAACAAAGCTAAAATATATAAAATAATTCCACTCTGGCTTCGTCAAACAAACCGCGTTCTGTGTGGCATGAAAGCAATTTAGGAAACGACCTCAATTCACTGCGGGCTAAAATAAACCAAACAAACCCAAACAAAACCAAACACAACCAGTGAACAATGCACCGAACCTCACACGGCAAGCACCATGGAGTCGAGGCTCGAGGTCCTTCTGTCGTCAATCGGGCGCATGTCTTCCTCATTTGATTTAGAGGCAAAACTTCAACAAGAATCTCTCCACACGTTAATGAGGGAGTTTATGATCCCAGAACCGAGCTGCCTTCATTAACCGCGCTGAAATTAATGGAATATAGCGATCAGAAGGGTCTCGAGGCAGGGAAGGGAAGGGAAGGGATGAGGGAAGGGAGCAGGAGGGACGGGAGGGGGTGATGGAAAGATGAGACACCCACACAAGGCATGTGGGATTTAGACGTTAAAGATAGTGTTGGCTTAGGGCGGCACCGGGGCTGGGAGGGAGATGAGACGATGAGGGATGGATGTCAGACCTGCAGGGGGCTGTCAGGGGGCGGCTGAGGCGAAATGTGATGTGGAAGAAGAAAACTAGAACTCGGAAAAGGGGCTTCGTGCGGTTGGTTGAATATGAAATGTTTGAAATAGGTGGAGGGTCTAGTTTCAATTACGCAATGATTGGTGAATATCAAGTTTCGCAGCGTCTCTGTGTGTACGCCTCCCCATAGAGCGGCAACGAAAGAGGCACGAAAAGGAAACGAAAAGAAGAAAGATGAAAGGTAAAAACAAGAAAAATTATATCCGGAGAGAGAGAGAGAGAGAGAGAGAGAGAGAGAGAGAGAGAGAGAGAGAGAGAGAGAGAGAGAGAGAGAGAGAGAGAGAGAGAGAGAGAGAGAGAGACTGTATATAGCAAAGTCTTTTCACTACACTACTCTAGCCTCAAAAATATCGTACAATCAACACCAAGACTCTTTCAACACAATGTATCCTGTATCGGAGCGGCGCCTTTGTTCCGGTGTTGGCCAGGCGTCCTGTTACACTGACACCTTTGCGCCACACCAGCAAAACCACAAAAAGACCAACACAAATATATATAAAAGAAAAAAAAAAAAAGAAAAAGGGAAATGAGGAACCAGTGCACAAAGGAAAGGATGAGTCTGCCGCAAACTTCCTCGTCCTGCGCCTCTCATTAAAATTCTATCAATAAATCTTTGCACTTCCCACTATCTTACAAAAAAATCGCAGCTAAGTGTTCCGCGAATGCTTTACGTTCTCGGCTATTTATATTACATTTGCTTCGTATTTCCCATTTCCTTCTTGTACGAACGCACGTGCGTGTATGTATGTGGCACCTCAGTCTTCCGCCTTCTCTTCCAGCCCGACATCTCCACGTGATTTCTCAAAATCAGTATGATGCATTCTGAATACGAGTACACCTCAAGCTGAAGACTACAAAACTAAAAACCCTCCCCAAAATGTGTGTGTGTGTGTGTGTGTGTGTGTGTGTGTGTGTGTGTGTGTCGAGAAATGAAGAAAAATAGTTTAGGGAAAAAGAGGAGCAGAGGTGCATTTCGTCCCCTCCAGGGAAGGATGGAAGTCGGGCGGCTGGGTGGCGGAGGCGGCTGGGTGGCGGTGGCGGCCTAGGTTGTGGCGGCGGCGGCGGCAACAACAGCAAACAGATCTGCCGTTACTGCGTCCACGGCGTGCAACTCCTGCGCTCACAAGCCAGGAGGAAAATTCAGTAGTCAGAATTTACACGGCTGGTGTGGGAAGCGCTTGGGTTATCGCTTTGAGGGAGACTGCATGGATTTTGTGGGAAAAGTGAAAGCAAACGAGAACTAGCTGCAAATATAATTAACAAAATAAAAATATAAGATAAAACATAAATAAATTATCGAGAAAATAACTTATGTAATATAATAGAGAGAATTACAGATTTCGCAAACAAAAGACGTAATTGAAGCAGGTGCCTCACCACCACGCCCTGGCGTGCCCTGCACCACACACGCAGGAGGAAGCTACTCACAAATTCTAAAGGGCACCAGCCAATCATTTACTGATGAGGGATTCATCGAGCTGCACCAGAACGCACCTCTCGGCTCCTCCTGGCTTCGTCAGCAGGAGGAGTGACGAGAGCCGCGTTCAGTATTCGCTGGTTAATGCACCTGAGTTAGTGGCGAGCAGCGCTTGCCGGCGCGGCAGACCACCACGGGAAGCAAAGGATGCTGCTCGCTGCTGGGTCATCTGAAAATACTTCATGTATTTCTTTAATGATGTGCGGCATTACTGTTATGAACAATTTTTGCAGTGCATCACTTAACACAAGACATATCCACTCTGACAAAATAAAACTTGCGTCACCACTACAACAATATCCTGGTTGTTCATGCCAAAGCATTACCTGCTAAGTGTGTGTGTGTGTGTGTGTGTGTGTGTGTGTGTGTGTGTGTGTGTGTGTGTGTGTGTGTGTGTGTGTGTGTGTGTGTGTGTGTGTGTGTGTGTGTGTGTGTGTGTGTGTGTGTGTCAGTCTTAGGATAAATTCCATCACATGTCACAAAGGCGTGAAAAGCAGCAGAGATCCTCGGAGATGCTGGAGGGACAGACTGAGGAGCAACACTGGGCATGAACATTGCAGCATCCATCGCGAGGAGGAATATGTGACGGAGGGAAGAGAAACGAGGGACAAGGTGCGGAAATATGGGCCTCACAAAGGGAAAATGAGAGAGAGAGAGAGAGAGAGAGAGAGAGAGAGAGAGAGAGAGAGAGAGAGAGAGAGAGAGAGAGAGAGAGAGAGAGAGAGAGAGAGAGAGAGAGAGAGAGAGAGAGAGAGAGAGAGAGAGATGCGTGTGAAAACAAAGAATAAGTAGTAAAAAACAGAATAAAAAAGAAAAAAAAAAGACTAAGCACAAGAGCTTGAGGTAGAAAACTGAGGATGACACTGAGGTCAAAAGGAGATGAGGCGCCGAGGGAGGGTGAGGAGGAAGGCGGGAGGAGGAGGAGGAAGACGAGAGGAGGAGGAAAAGGAGGAGAGAGAGAAAAAATGAGAACCGAAAAATAGCGGGGGGAAAGGAAAAAAATAATAAAAGGTCTGGAGACGCCACAAATCCCAGACCCGCATCGTGTGGGCCACTTAAGATAACCTTTCCACTCGGTCAGCTCCGGCCAAGCTATTTCACCCCATCGATTTCCAATGTGGCGTCGCGTTACCGGCTCCGTGGCAGGATTTGCACTGTTTCTCCTGATCATTTTGTCTCACTGTCGTTCTATACACACGGTTCCTCCTTCTCTTTCTCACTCACCTCTTCCTAACCGTCTTACTTCCCTCCTCGTTCTATTTTTTTTTCACTCTTGTCTTTGTCTTACTCTTTCCTATACTACCTTCTTTCCAGTTCTTTTCCCTTTAATTAATTCCTTTTCTTCCACTTACTCCTCTTCCTCCTTCTGCTTCTCCTCCTCCTCCTCCGTCTGTCTTATCTCTTTCATCCTCTTATTGCTCCTTCTCATCCTCATCCTCTTTCCCTACTTTTTTTTCTTACAACTTTCCTTGTTCATCTCTTGTAACATCGATTTTTCTCCCGCTTCCGATCTGACGCTCAGTTTCAGATAAACAGCAGGATTCTCCCCCCCCCACACACACACACACACACTCTCACACACACACACACACACACACACACACACACACACACACACACACACACACACACACACACACACGAGAAAATCTATCTTAATCAACCGTTTTTCTGTCTTCTTTTTTCTTTTCTCCTTTTCAATTCTTTTCAGAAAGCTCTTGTCTTTTATCGCCACCAACATAATGTGAGTCGTTTAGCCCTCGCCCTTATCTTCTCCTACACACATTTTATATCCCACCATATCCCTATTTCTCTCTCTCTCTCTCTCTCTCTCTCTCTCTCTCTCTCTCTCTCTCTCTCTCTCTCTCTCTCTCTCTCCTATTCCATATTCATGCTTTATTTCCACCGCCCTTGATGAATTCCCTGTCTTCGTCCCCTACCCCCCTCTCTTTTTTTCCTATCATCTCTCTTCCATTCTGCAGTTCTTGGAACCTCTTTCATCTATTCCCGTCTACGTCTCTATCCTTTTCCTTAACCGCCCGTGCATGTTTCCTTACCCGCTGCTTTCTGTCCCGGCTCTTTCTCCCTACAACACCCAACCTTTCCCTTCCTTTCCGTCCCAGCCCCAAGGACACTCCAATCTGGCCGCCCAATCGATCACCCAGTAATATCTCATTAAAAGTTTTGTTGGTGTACGGCAAAAATGTCGGCTCTCCGATTTCTTGCCTGTCTCTCGGGCAATAATTCAACTTTTTTCATGTGCTTGAGGCAGGAATAGAAAGATGTGATGTATAGTTGATGGCGGTGATTGTGGCGGCGGCGCGCTGCTACTGCTGCTCCTGTTACAACAACAACAACAACAACATTACTACTACTACTACTACTACTACTACTACTACTACTACTACTACTAGTTGCTGCTGCTGCTACTGCTGTTGTTGTAAAAGCAAGAATAGCAACAGCAGCAGCATTAGTAGTAATAATAGTAGTAGTACAAATACAAGTAGGAGAAGTAGTAGTAGTAGTAAAAGTAGTTGGGATAATGGTAGTTGCAGTAGCATTAGTACCAGCAGCAGCAGCAGCAGCAACAACAACAACAACAACAAGAACAACAACAAGAACAACAAGAACAACAACAACTGACATTATTAGCCTTAACCTTTATTTCCCCCATTTCCTTTTCATTCACCACCTGACAATGGTTCTCCGTCAGCTGCCGTGTTGTCGTCACTTCGCATCCCTAACTTTTGCACCTTCCCCTTCCCCTCGCCGCTCCCCATGCCCACACCCGCCACCATCACCACGACAGCCTTTGTTTACCTCTTCTTAATTCAAGGGGAGAGCTTTTCCTGTATTTTTTTTTATTTTATCTTTTTTTATTCTTTCTAAACCTTAGGTAAATTTTTTTTTTTATGTTCTGCTTTAATAAGTCGACTCAGTTCACGTTGAAGACAGAGAAAACAGGATACGATAGCTTAAATGTGCGAGGTCTGATGAATAAAAAAAAAGGAAAAAGCTGGATGAAAAAAGAAAGGTAAATAAAAATAGCTTCTAACATGACAAAGAATAAAGCCTTCCCCCTTCCCCTCCCATCCTCAAAGGTTTGTAGAAAGGATGAAGGAAAGCAGCGGATTTGCCGTGACATGTTTCTTTACATTAAGATCACAATGCATTCATCATTTAACTCTAAGCCTCAACTTTTTTTTTTTTCATCCTTGTTTTTTTTTGGGGGGGTTCATTTTTTTTTTTTTTTTTTTTGGTAGTGTTGCACGTATTACACCTCCTGCACATCCGTCTTCCTTGTATTTGTTTTCTTTATTTTTCCTTTGCTCCTTGCCTGCCTACGTATGTTTCCCTTTAAAACTGTACTTCATCTTACCTCACATTCCATTATTCCTTTATTTAATTACCAATTATTGTAATCATTATTTATTTGTTCATGTCTCTTTTCGTTGACTTCTTTTGTGTCTACCTCCTCTCCACCCTAAGCACTGTCATCTTTTTACACACACACACACACACACACACACACACACACACACATTACTGTCCTCCTCTGACCCGCCACACCCTCCTATCGTCACTACTCTCTACCCTGTATTACTTGCTGTTCACCTCCCAGACGGCACATCTCTCGTCCTTCTCTTTCCCTCCCAACACCTACCTACTTATTCATTCCTTCCACACCTACCGTCTTTTGCAATTGAGCTTCTAATTACCTCCTTTTTTTCTAGTGGTTACGCTTTCTTACTTCCCAAACACACTCGACTTCTCTCTCTCTCTCTCTCTCTCTCTCTCTCTCTCTCTCTCTCTCTCTCTCTCTCTCTCTCTCTCTCTCTCTCTCTCTCTCTCTCCGTTCCCGCCAGCTCAGTCTTTTGTTCGCGGTTCCTATTTCCGAAGTGTGAAATTCTGAAAGTCAACACACTAGAATCTCTTTGAAAACACCTGTGTAATAAAAGGCCCCAACTCCACGATCCCGCCGCGTCAATCTACTGAGAGTATCGACTCCAGGCGGCGCACTGGTATATTTGGCCCCGGCATGTTTACGGCCACATTTTCGCGTTAAACGTTCAGCGAAGAACCTCCTGCAGGCACTCCTCGGCCGCCGCCACCGCGTAGGCGTGAGCACGGCTTTGCCACTCAGGTGTTCCCACTCCACTTCCCACACAGTAAGAGGCATATGCACAAGAGTTCTTCCCTGCGTCTCCTCGTACACAAGTCTCCACTGAGTATATTGTGCATCCCACCCACAATATTTCCTACAACGTGATTCATCCCAGTAGAGGTGAGGTCAGGTTTCAGTTTTTTCGGGAGCACAGGGGAAGTTTTCATGGAGGAGTCTTCTTGGGTACAGTTTACCAGGGTAGAGTCTAAATATAACTCTCTCTCTCTCTCTCTCTCTCTCTCTCTCTCTCTCTCTCTCTCTCTCTCTCTCTCTCTCTCTCTCTCTCTCTCTCTCTCTCTCTCTCTCTCTCTCAGCTGCGTCGCCCACACATGCACCCACTCACACTGTCTTTAATTCTACACCCTCCTCACAAGATTCCCTCTCCACATGCTGCTTTCCACATGCTCTTTATCCACTCTTCTTTTTCTTCTTGCACTGCTGGTTAGCCCTGACATGCAGAGATACCCGAGAGTCTTTTGATTTACCGTTAATTACTTTAATTTTTCTTTCTTTTCAAATTTAATGCTACATCAGAGTTTGGCTTGATCCATTCTAAAAAAAAGAATACGCCGAAAAAATATACATGCAAATTTAACCTAAATAGCAGTCTTCTTTGTTTACTCATTTCAGAAGCAAGCAATTTTCTCCTTTTTTTTTTTTTTTACGTTACTAACTTCAAAGCAAGTCTTAGAGGAAGAAGTAAAAATTATTCTGAAAACATGGCTTTATTTAAAACTGAAAAGCTGAAATTGAAATTCGAGTTCTTTCGTTCATTCCTTCTTTCTTCGTTCGTCTCTTTGCTTTCCTCAATACATTACCGTAATTAGCAGAGCAGCAGCGCATCATATCCTAACATCAAGCTGCTTCTTCTTCTTCTAAAAAAAAAAGTGTAATTGCGATAAATACTTCGTCTTTCTCCTTTTCTCTTAATGAACATTACAGTTGTTACTTCATCTATTCTCGGTGATTCATCTCCTAAAGGACATATATTTTTCTTTACAGTAAAGTAACGAGCTGTGCGTATCTCGACACTTACGACGCACTATTATTTTTCACCATCTCTAGTAATAAGTTTCACTGCTGTTAGTGCATTTTTTGTTCCTGCTCTAAAATCTTGTTAATTAATTTTTGTTCCTGCTCTAAAATCGATCTTTTTCCTCTCTCTTTTCCGTCTCTTAGTGCCACATTTCTCCTTTCCGATCCGCTGTTATCTTCCAACATATCTCTTTCCTTTCCGTTTCTCTTCCTTCCTAACTTTCCCAAGCCCTTGGAACCATTTGTAAAGAAGGGGTTTTCAAGAACAAAAGACAATAGCAAAACGGATTGGATCCGCCGGCAGACGGAAGGACATTGTTGCAAGAAGAGAGAAGAGATAAGTCGGGGGAGGGATGGAGGGGATGTATGGAGAGGAAAAAAGTAAAGATATGAGTATTTGAAAACATGAAAGAACATAGAGAGAGAGAGAGAGAGAGAGAGAGAGAGAGAGAGAGAGAGAGAGAGAGAGAGAGAGAGAGAGAGAGAGAGAGAGAGAGAGAGAGAGAGAGAGAGAGAGAGAGAGAGAGAGAGAGAGAGAGAGGATAAGAAAAAGAAGAATAAAAGAACGAAAAACCTGAATTACGACGAACTTTCTTAATAATAAAACCAAAGTTCCTTCGTTCGCCCGCACAGGAGTTTTGACCTCTTGCCGCTAGCCGTGTGTGTTCCCTCCCCTCCCTTCCCCTCTCCTCAACCTTCACAGGGTCATGGGTAGACAAATCCCATTTTTCTCGATCTCTCTCACTCGCCTTCACACTGACCCGTCTTCCGCTCCTGACTGCAACACACACTATATGAGAACAATGCTGTCATTTCCCTTGTCTGTTTTTTCCTTTACTTGTTTTCCTAAGGCAAAGCAGCTCATTAACAAGAGAAAAATTATGGGAAAAACACAACTAAGCCACATCATTATGGAGATACGTGTGAAATGTAATTAAACAAATGTACAGTGGAGACATGCCTCTACGTAATAATTCAAGAAGAGAGAAGGAAAATACCCGTGTTGCTCTCACGAGTGAATATACTTAGCTATGAAAACTTGATTATAATAACGCTCCCAGCTGCTGAACCAACGCCGCCGTCAGGGTTCCTGTTATTCATACGCTTCATACTGACAGAAAGCCATGTAATATTTTAAAATGAACTTAACGTTTTGGAGACAGTGGTCATGCTTCAATTTGCCACAACTATCTGGGAGTGGATCTGAGTGTTGGTCTTGGCGGAGCACGGCGCCTGATGCTCCTGATAGTCTCACCACCTGAGAGACGCACCACTTCATCCCTTCACTAGGATAGCATACATTTTTGGTTCATTTTTTTCAGAAAATGTGGACACAAACCAAAACATTTTTTAATAGCGAGAGCATGTGCTGTGTTAAGTGGGCAAAACACCTGCCTGCTTCCAAAAACAGCCTCTGCTCACCAGTGTATTCACTTTTTTTTTTCCACCAGATATAATCGCTGCCTCATTCGCTCTGTGTGAACAACACTGATTATTTTTTTTCTTCAAACAAGCGTAATTTCAATTTCCATTAACTCATGGCACAAGTATCATTTCATTTGGAACTCGGTGATCACTATCCAAACAAACCTTTTGTGAGGTGAGTGTCTAACTGAACAAGGATTCTAATTTTGTATCCAAATTCGAGCAAAATAAACACAACCCACATCTCACATGACTCCCACTCCCCAGTCCCCTACACTCACTTTCCTCCCCACACTCCCCACACACGCCACGCCCTACATATATCCCGCTCCACACCCTCTCCCACTCTCCTCATACGCCACTCTCCACATACCTCTGCGATCTCCACACTTCATGCCCCACTCACCCCAGCTCTCCATTCCTCCCTGCGTACAATGGGAGGGGAGCTAGTGATCAAGATTTTCCACATGTTGAGGAGATAAGGAAAGACACATGACTGCTTTTCCTTTCATTGATTTCTCGTTTCTATTAAGGTAATGCAATTTTTCGTGTATTCATTTACGTTGCAATAACTCTCTTTTTTCCTTTATCCCGAGCATCACAGTGTTGTTGTTGCGTCATCAAATTAACACACAAGTAACACAAACGTAAAAGAGCCACTCTGTGTTGCCGCGTAAAGGTGATACACACGATGACTAATTCAAACTTGTGTGTTACGCATCATGACAGTCAGTTCAATTTAGGAAGGTTTATAATTAGGAAGAAAAATGCATACACAGATATTGATGGTTAGTCGTATTGTGTGTGGCATAAAGAAAATTAAGAGTCGCTTTCGTTGTTGAGCATCGCGGGCTTAAGCTTTCACCAATTTAGCGGCAGCACAGTGTCGGGGTTAATGGTCGTCCCTCCCCTTTGTGTGAGCGTACCTGTCTGTGTGTGTGTGTGTGTGTGTGTGTGTGTGTGTGTGTGTGTGTGTGTGTGTGTGTGTGTGTGTGTTTGTCAGCCGTACATTAAGCGTCAAATAAATACAAAATATAGGGTATCCAGAGCCGCATTTTACGGACACGCTATCATCAAATAAATACTTAATCAATTATTAAAGTTAATCGGTTGATAACTTCATGAAACACAATTTTTCTTCTTTTCTTTCTTTCTTTTTTTTTTTTTTTTACTTTGCCGTGTAAATATGGAATAGTACAGAAACTTGCGATATAAAAATTAAAACACGTAGGATCTGCATAGTTAAAGACTGAAGAGCAATCAACTAAAAGGAAAAGAAATGCTGACAAGGCCGCACTATTTTAAAGTCAATAGCATGAAGAAAACACACACACACACACACACACACACACACACACACACACACACACACACACACACACACACACACAAGCAATAAAAACAACATGTGTTTATTAATACCTACACCTTTAAAAATGTAATTAATACTATTACGACTCATTAAATTAAATTACCCACTGTTTCCACAAGTTAGGGGAAAGGGGTCGTGTTATATGGACCTTGGTCTGACGAGTATTAAAACTAAAGAAAAAAAAAACTCCACACTTAAATAAGTACACACACACACACACACACACACACACACACACACACACACACACACACACACACACACACACATGGAGTCACACGTGCAGAAGACAAATGGAGCAGCGGTGATGAATGAGGAAGTTGCGGGAAGTTGTAACGACAAAAGGGACATCAGAGTAGTCCTCTCTCTCTCTCTCTCTCTCTCTCTCTCTCTCTCTCTCTCTCTCTCTCTCTCTCTCTCTCTCTCTCTCTCTCACCCGTCCTTTCTCGCGTGTACCTTTCTTTTCTATAACTGTAATTACTCCTTTTAGTCTCATACTGTTGTAACTTTCTTTTTTCTACACCACTTATTGTCATTCTCCTTTGTTTCCTTATCATTACCACCGCCAAAGCCACTACCACCACCACCACCACCGCCATACTATCACCGCAACCCATAACGTCACTGCCATTAGGACCTCAGTCACGCCACACGCACATTCACTACTACTGGCATCACACTAATGTTTCACCGACACACACTCAACAAACAACCCCCCGAAACATGGTCATAATCGTACGTCCATACAATCAAACAACAACGATCTATAATACACACACACACACACACACACACACACACACACACACACACACACATACCAAACAAGGGACATCAGCCAAACTCCCTAAAAAAAAGCAAAACACATACAAATGAAAAAAAAAATGTATACGTACATGAAAAAAGAAAGCCACCCAACATTAATCCCTCCTAATTAACTCAATAATGAATGTTTATAATATTCATGATAATGCTCTCACTAATTACTGCAGTTATATGGCTGCTCTGATGGTATGTCACACACACACACACACACACACACACACACACACACACACACACACACACACACACACACACACACACACACACACACAGATGTCAACCAGCCTCACTGTAATCAATGTTATTGTCCTCGATATAAAAGACAATAGCTAAAACGAATAGAAACACCAAATAAAAACCTCGATTTTGGGACGTAAAGTGATGCAAACCCTCGATTACCCTTTCACTAAAGACGAAGCAGAAGAAGAAGAAGAAGAAGAAGAAGAAGAAGAAGAAGAAGAAGAAGAAGAAAAGGAAGAACAAAAACACATATAACAATAAACAATAATTTGAACCCCATTCTTATTCTTCTTCTGTAACCTCCACTCTCCCACTCCCGCTCCTCTTACTGCTTCTCCTCGTCTTCGTCCTCGTCGCCATCTGGTGTAAAACCCTCCCACTAACGCCAACACTGAGCTAATTCACATGAAAGCGTCGGAGGGAGGAAGGTCTCGGGTACGCTTCTATCTGTTCTCTCATGCGGCAGAACTTCGGTGCGCAAAATTAACGTTTCCCAAAAGTTGCTCCAATATCACAATTCTATTTCCGATGGGAGTCGTGGCGTGTAATCGATCATGATTTTTCTTTTACCTTACCTACCAGTGAGAGAGAGAGAGAGAGAGAGAGAGAGAGAGAGAGAGAGAGAGAGAGAGAGAGAGAGAGAGGTGGATGGAAGCACGTATTCCGCCATCACGAAGAAAGAGGCAGACACACTTTCTTCCACCTTGTAACTCCACCACTTCAAGACGCTTTTCTGTCCTTAAACGCACCATCTCTCTCTCTCTCTCTCTCTCTCTCTCTCTCTCTCTGAACGCAACTTCCCGCCCCCTCACCCACTCTCTCACTCTCTTTTTCCTTCCTTCCTGCCACTACCACCACCACTATTACCACCACCAGAGCCTCGCCTCACAACTTCGCCAAGCTAAATATTCTGGCCTTAAAAGTCTGCAGGATCCGCCAATTAGGAATAGCCGGTCTTCTTCCCGGTGAAAAAAAAAAAAAGTTAACTTAGAACACCAAAGTTATTCCCCATTATCGCACGCACACGCTCACACACACACACACACACACACACACACACACACACACACACACACACACACACACACACACACACACACACACACACACACACTGAAAGAAAGGTAATTTACTGTGCGACAACCCAAGGGAGGAAAGTAAATTCAATTCAGCAGCAGCACAAGAACACACAGACAGGCAGACGAAGCACAGTTTATATTTTCACGTAAGGAGCTTAACCTCAATATTTAGGCTTTGTCAGAGATGAATAGGCAGATAGATAGACAGATATAGAAAGATAGACAGATATTGATAGATAGAGAGAGAAAGAGAGTAAGGGACATTCTATAAACTCTCTCTGTCTGGACGCCCACTCATTCTACCACCTCTACCTCACCTCCACCTGCCAATGCGACAACATGACCCCGTGGACTTTTTCATGACTCCCTTCTGACCTTACACCGTCGCTACCACCACCACCACCACCACCACCACCACCACCACCACTACCACTACCACCACCACTATCCCCCCTACCACCATCACCTACATTTGCCTTCAACCCCAAAGAAAGCGTTTGTCTTTTTTCGGTAAACTTATCGATTGCAACACCTGAACTCCTGACCTACCTGAGCGATTCACAGTTATGCGGCCTCTAACCCACAACGACAAGGCGGCCGCTTTATCCCGGTGCCTCCCTGACCTATGGCTGATCCATTCACAAACACCAGCTTACTTCACCACACATGTACCTGCCTCCCACACCGCCCACCTTTCGCCCACCGCTCTCATACGCAAAGGCCCCAGCTCCAAAAATGGCTGTCCCTCTCTCTCTCTCTCTCTCTCTCTCTCTCTCTCTCTCTCTCTCTCTCTCTCTCTCTCTCTCTCTCTCTCTCTCTGTGTAAACATTCTTTTGCAGCTAGAATATTAGGTTATGCAAACTTTAAAATAAATCTTAACGTAGACTATCTTAAAAGGTTTCTCTCTCTCTCTCTCTCTCTCTCTCTCTCTCTCTCTCTCTCTCTCTCTCTCTCTCTCTCTCTCTCTCTCTCTCTCTCTCTCTCACACATCACCACCATTCACCGTCCTTCCCTTGCGGGGATCAATGTTGTGAAGTCATTATTGAATTCACTTTATCTCACCCGTCCAGGCGATGAAGAGAAGAGAGAGAAAAAAGGAGAGAGAGAAAGGAAGTGGGAAAAGAAAAAAAAAAGGCGAAATTAAAAGAAAATACTGTACAGGAAATGGAATGATTGTGCTCATATATCTTTTCACTTCTTTATTTTCTTCTTCTTTCACCTCTTGAATGCGTTGTAACTTCGTCTCTCGTTACAGGAAGTGCGTTGGAGCAGTGTGTTTGGACGGGGCGGCGTCGTCCGGGATGATGGCCAAAAGTTTGCAGCAGTGAGGCAACGCTAAACACAATGGAGACTTTTCCAAAACAGTGAAGGAGAAAAATACAAAGCAAACCGACTGAGACTAAACAAGACTTGGGAGCTGAGGGGGGAGGGCAAACACAAGAAAATTAGGAAGATAAGAACAGGATTTAAGTAAGGAGGAGGAGGAGGAGGAGGAGGAGGAGGAGGAGAATAAGTAAGAGGTAGGAGACGACACAGAAGAGAAGAGGGAGAGATGACGGGAGGGGGACGGCGTACAGCAACAGGAGGAGGAGGAGGAGGAGGAGGAAAACGAGAGGAGGCAAACAAGGAGGAAAAGTATACGTGAAGCGACGTGGATGAAGGCAGTGGCTAAGAAGATTTGATGAGGAAATTATTCGACGCCCTCCAGAGTGGCAAAGACACCAAGGAGGGAGGGTGGGAGAAATGCTGGATAGAGAGAGAGGGGAATGGGGGGAGGGAAGGCTGGGAAGTTGGTAGATAAGAAGACGGAGAGGGAGTGAGGCAAATGAAGCAAAGTAAAATAGGAACGAAAGAGAGGATAGAAGGAAGCTGAGAGTTAAGTCTGTTCATTCCCATAAAACAATGCTAATGGTAACGTAAGACAGGGAAACTGAATGAGAGGGAGATGCTTGAGAAGTGGGAAGAGTAATGAGGTGGAAGTAAAGGACTACTACGATAAATGAAAGGAGAACGAGAGCGAGAGAGAGAGAGAGAGAGAGAGAGAGAGAGAGAGAGAGAGAGAGAGAGAGAGAGAGAGAGAGAGAGAGAGAGAGAGAGAGAGAGAGAATGAGCGGGAATAAAGAGGGGAAGTTAAAGACTAAGAGAAATGGAGGAAGACCGGGAGAAAAAAACAAAAAAAAAAACAAGGAAGGTCCCGAGCGACTCAATTTTTGTAATGCAAACATCATCAAATTAGGTACACAGAGCAGCCCATTGAGGAACACCGAGCCAGCCCTGGTGCTCCCGCTGCCACTTCCCGACGCGACCACACTCCACCCGACAGCAATACACTGTCCATCACACACACACACACACACACACACTCCACCCGACAGCCACACATCGTCCATCAAAGACACTCCACCCGACAGCAACACTTCACAGACACACTCCACCCGACAGCAACACACCGTATATCACAGACACACTCCACTCGACAGCCACACACCGTCCATCACAGACACACTCCACCTGAAAGAGCCACACACCATCCATCAAAGACACGCCACCCGTCACAGCCACACGCCATCACGCAAAGTCTCACGCAGCTGGACAAAACCAGACTCCACCAGACACACACCACCAGACAGCACTCCACGAGAGAGAGAGAGAGAGAGAGAGAGAGAGAGAGAGAGAGAGAGAGAGAGAGAGAGAGAGAGAGAGAGAGAGAGAGAGAGAGAGAGAGAGAGAGAGAGAGAGAGAGAGAGAGAGAGAGAGAGAGAATCTTACAAGAACGTTTCGCATCAACCATAAAAAAAAACAGCAACTTTTGTTACTGCAACGTAATTTTTTTTTTGCAATGTTACTGCAACGTAATTTTTTTTTTATGTTGACGCTCGCCTATTGACAACAAATCCATGAACTGACACACACACACACACACACACACACACACACACACACACGATTCAACGTTTGGTGAGTCTGTCCATCAAAACAAGTAGTAAACTTATCCAAGCACAATACGCTTGAATTTTCTACAAGCCAGACCACTGACATCCTGGCAGGGAGGCACAGCGGCGGTGGTTCAGCACGAGGAGTACTGAATAGATGCAAGACCCGAGTCGGCGGTTACTATGCAGACGACAGCATGTTGTGAACTGTGCACTGCTAAGCTTCTTGCCTTTGTGGTACTCTCTAAGGTCACACGTCTGACCACAACCAGCCAGTCACTGAGGACAAGAGACGCTCCCCAACAAATTCCGGAAATTCACTACCATTTCTATAAGGCCTTGGACCAGCCGCTGTGATTTGTGGGGCCACACACCGCCGGGAATTTACTGCTTGGTACCGCATTATCGACACAGTCCTCCCCCTCCCACTGCGACTCCCCGCCACTCATCACACCGCCTGCTGGACCCCTGCCCACGGCCCGGCCTGAGAGGCGGTCAACCTCTAGCCTTTGTTCTAGGTTAGAGCCCCGCCATCACCCGGTTTCCCCAAGAGTCCCAGCGTGACACTTGAGGCTGCCGCTCTACTCAGGGCCAGATCACCTCATCTTACTTCAATTCCAACATTCCGCGTCCACCCTGTTGTCCTCCACGGCACCGCTCCGCAGCATATCCTTCTCTATCACCTCACGCCACCTTGGGTAATCCTCCTCATCCAAAGAATTGCCGGCTGTCCCACACGGCGCCCCCACCCGCCCCTCGGGCTTCACCTAAAACCCGGGATCAAGCTGCCAGTGTGACGCTCCTTCATCCATCGGATTACCAGCGGCTCACGCCAGAAATTATGAGTTCATTCAGAGATTAAGATACTATCAAAAATACCCCCACAGCTTCGATAAACACTTTTCTTTATATATATATATATATATATATATATATATATATATATATATATATATATATATATATATATATATATATATATATATATATATATGTGTGTGTGTGTGTGTGTGTGTGTGTGTGTGTGTGTGTGTGTGTGTGTGTGTGTGTGTGTGTGTGTATTCTTTGCCCTCTTCTTCCTTTCTCATTCCTTCTTTATCTCTTTGTTTTTCAACAACACACCGTAAGAGCAATCTATAAAGCCTATCACTAACAAGGAAAACTTTTGCAACTTCCAAATTTAATTCAAGTGACAGTTACTGCACCTTCGAGACCAACCCCGCTGACACAACAGTGAAGATACATTTCAGGAAACAAGAGTAGCTTTTAATGGAATAATTCAGTGCCATCAAGAAGAACCCTGAAGTGAGACACTGCCTCCCAATTACTCATTCCGTCCTGACATTCCCTTGAAATTGTACTTCATATCATTTGACTTACACACACACACACACACACACACACACACACACACACACACACACACACACACACACACACACACACAAACAAACACACACGCAGACACACACACACACACACACACACACACACACACACACACACACACACACACACACACACACACACCTCTAGCACCACGGAACATGTGGCGCCCATGAGAAACATTCACACAGCCCACGCCTTCATGATGGTGGCCGCGGCGCCCGTGACATCCGCAGCCGCTCACCACACAACTGAGGAGCCATTCACTGCTGGTCCGCGATGGCCACAATGGCACCCATGCCGGTCAAGGGCGGCTCAAGCGGTGGCCTCCCACGTCCCGACTGCACCCAACGACCATTTTCACACTCCCTCCACCCACACACTTCCACCCACTGGCTTCCTGGAATACGTATCGTAAACATTCCTTTTACCCTTTTCTTCTGCACAGGCTTCATTTGCTAGTATACATCGTCTGATACTTTTTTTTTTCTCTACATTGCGAGATATTTTAAGTAGGGTACGACGAATGTGTCCAGGTGAAGGCAGAAATACCTGCGATCCCATGTAATCAATTCCAGACTACGAGTAGACCCCGGCACCGATAAATGAAAGTAATCAATGCAATGGAATCCTGTAACTCAGCTCAATTGGCGTGTGTTTTTCCTCTTCATTACCGTCAGGCTCAATTGAGTAGCAAGATGACCAAAGCCCTGATGGGAGTTTATGCAAAGTAACTGGGAAGCAATAAGCGTTCCAAAGGTAAAAATTCAAGAGCTACATTATTGATTCATGATCTGAACTACTTTCTATCTTCGTGCACCAATATTCCACAGCCACTTTTTTTTTTCGTTCAATATGCAGAAAATTTAATTTGTGTAAATAACAAATTAATTACGTGGGAGAATTCATGGTTATGAGTTTCAAAGTTAAAACATTATTCATTGAACTACGATATCCTTATAAATAATGCTGCTCTACTATAATCAAACAAGCACACCTATTAAATATGTGGAACAAACTCTAGGGAGGCAGGAATACAACTCATGCAAGCGCTGGCCTTTAAAAAAAAAAAAAAAAAAAACAGTTTGTCAACATGGCACAGCTCACATACGTTCTTCGCATCAATGCCAATTTAATTAACTTCATTAATTTTTTCAATTGCAATTAATTCCCAGTTCACGTATTTTCCTAGTCACTTCCAATTTAATTAATAACCAGGTATATGTCTGCATGGAAGGGTCACTTTCGGGGCAGAGCGCTCCACGCCCACCGTGACCTCGGCCCGACGAGAGGGCAAGTGCAATCTACGACACACACACACACACACACACACACACACACACACACACACTCCACTACTCCTTCCTCTTCTCCCAGGAATGTCGCTAAAGACATCTGATCCGTGACGGAGGACGCACTGCCATTGTTTAGGCAGAGGATCTATTGCCCTCCCGAGGCCCTCGCACGGGTCACTGCGGGACTAATAGGGAGGAAGACGCCTACAGGACGGCGCCGACCACTTTAAGACGGGCCGCACTCCCAAACACTCTCTCAATCCTGTTCACTTGTGAAAGACCGCCACTGTCACCTGTAATCCTATTAAATCCACAGGGAGTCCCTCACAGCATCCTTCACCCATCTGTGCTTCCAGTGGCTTCCCGGGAGATATTTTTCATTCCTAAGAAGGTTTTACTATACAATAATTCCACTTCATTGAAAAAGATCGCTTCATGATAAATAGTTGCCGTTGTTATATATATATATATATATATATATATATATATATATATATATATATATATATATATATATATATATATATATATATATATATATATATATATATATATATAATCTCCCTCCTTTTTATTCATTTTGACGGTGAGAGAAAGATACAAAGAGACGATGTACGCTTATATTATCGCAACCTTCACAAAGTTTTCAAAGTGAGATCCAAAATACGTAGCAAATGTGTCTGTGCGCCGAATTGTCAATGCTCACGAGTGTATCATGTGGACAAACTTTATTTTCCGTAGTAAAATGTTATTTGAGACTGGCACTTTTACTGTCACGAGTATCTCACGGTTCGGAGTGTGACTTTTTAACTCCCTCCAAGTGCACGCTGTACATCCAATAGCTGACACTAACGAGGGGGTGCGGCGTGGATGGTGCTTCCTAATATGCATGACCGTAAACTTACAAGATCTAAAAATAAAGACTTAAAAATAAGCAAGTTGCGTTTCTATTGTAGCTGCTGCGGCAAGATCATCATGTATGCCAAGTTGGAGACAAGAGGGTATCAAAAACACTTCAGCCTCCAGAAATACTCGTGTGACAGCGGCACTGGGTCACCGGTCAGTGAGTGTGCCGGGTCACTGGGGCGACACGTTCACCTGCCTCTCCTTCCATTAGCTTCTAGCCATCCTCGACTACAACAACTTGACCTCGCACTCAAAGTATACAAGTACGTGCATGTAAATAATAATAATAATAAACGGTTTATTATTTAGGCAGTTGACAAACTGAAAATGTACATAGGGGATGGGGAAAAGCTTAACATTAATCCTAACGGTAAGACTAATCTAGGAGGGAAATACTATTGATTGATGGCTCGCACCATGGTGGGAATCGCACTGAGTCTGTGTGTGTGTGTGTGTGTGTGTGTGTGTGTGTGTGTGTGTGTGTGTGTGTGTGTGTGTGTGTGTGTCATGAATCTCTCGCGATAGTTGGCCGCCTAATCGCCACGTGCGGCAGTATCAGCCTGGTGCTGCCGTATCTGACACGCCCCCGCTAACCCAAAACACCCCGTGCAATCATTTGGTCATGAAGATAAAAGAGAGAGGGTCCAGGCTGTCGCAGGAAACCAATTAGAGTTTGCTGGTTCGCGCACCTCAAAGGGAACTATTTAATATACGGTTGAGGTCGGCGGTGCCGTCAAGGGAAACGCCATAGAGGCGCTACTCCAACGCTGCAGCATCCGCCGCCGCCCTTACCGCCTCCCGCACACACCATACCCCCCACCCCCAGGCCGCCCCTTCCCCAATATATGCATGCAGCGGCACGTCCCGCGGGAACACACACTCATCAACAATCAATCAATGAAATTACCACTTCGATTGCAGTATTATTCCTTCACCAATATGAAAGCTGGACTCCTGGGCGCTCACCAACACCACTCTGGGCACCTCACACATACCAAGGAGCAGCGCCCAGCGACACACCACGCTGCCCAGCACTCACTCTCTCAAGACTGAGGAATTTGCTATATGTTAATAATGGCTGCTGAGCCACACTACTTATGTATGCTGCCTCCGGGTCATATTAACTAGGATCTGTATACACGGGTTGCCTTTGCCTCCACCACGACACCAAACCTCTCTCTCTCTCTCTCTCTCTCTCTCTCTCTCTCTCTCTCTCTCTCTCTCTCTCTCTCTCTCTCTCTCTCTCTCTCTCTCTCTCTCTCTCTCTCTCTCTCTCTCTCTCTCTCTCTTTCTGATTAAAAGTTTGAGAAATCTTCATCAAAATGAGCAAAATGTTGAACAAGAAAGATGTGCATCACAATTCATCTTAAGAAAAGTGCAACTTATTACTAAAAAAATACAGGGATGGTGCGTTGTGGAGAACAGTGTGGAAGGTAGAAACAGTGGAAGTGTTGGTGGAGGCCTTTGGCAGTGAAACAGCAGTGGTGGCGGTAGAGACAGTGGGAGACAGAGGCATTAGTGAGGTGTCACATGGAAGGTGTTAGCGATGGAACAAAGTGGTGGAGACAGAAACAGTGGCAGACAGAAATGCTGGCGGAGGATGCTAGCAGAGGAGCAAAGTCGTGGAGGTGCAGGCAGTGGCACAGAGGACTACGAGTGAGGTGTGTGGTGGTGGTGGAGCAAAGCAGTGAAGGGACAGACAGTGGCTGAGAGAACCAAGGTGGCAGGCAGGGTGTTGGTGGCAGCGAAGTGGGAGGTGGGAATTACCGAGCGACAGTGATGTATTTTCCAGGCTGGTGCAGCTTCCGAGGTAATGTGGGTTGCTCACACTCGCTCGCTTGTAGGAATTAAAAGGCTCAGACACGGAGAATCTCGGTCCAATTATAATATTCAGGCAAGACTTGGACGTAGTGGGTGGGAGGGAGAAGAGGGTTAAGAAGCTAGAGAGGAATAAAAAAATCCTCTGAAAACGCCTCTTTTTTCCACTTTTTACCGCTACCACTTCTCACTAACAACTTCTTCCTTGAATGACTCGTTTAAGTATCACTTTAATGAATTATACGTACCTACAACATTTTTACCTTCTGTATCACATTGCCCTTTATGTTCCGAGTTTATTTGATACGAACAATCTCTATATAATTACGTTTCCCGATATAAGCTTAGACTTTTAAACCCAGCATGACGAGCATAAAACAAACAGGGACAGGCAACGTTAAATGAAAACTAAACATTCACATCAATAAATTCTGATTGCGCCAAATATTCATGATGCGAGAGAGAGGGAATAAGATCCAACCCAGTACATTTAAAGACCAGCACGTCAGCTGTTCGGTTGCCTGCCTGTTGGATGCAAGTATTCAATAAACGTTGAATCAATACCACTTAAGTAACTAAATTTAGAGGCAGACCGCTGGGAATGGACCACATCGCCTCTGATTCTCTCTCTCTCTCTCTCTCTCTCTCTCTCTCTCTCTCTCTCTCTCTCTCTCTCTCTCTCTCTCTCTCTCTCTCTCACGCAGTCTTGTATCTAATTAACGTCTTGTTCCCTTGTTCGCCATTTCTTATCTCATCTCCCTTCTTCTCTCACTGCTTTTTTCGACAAGACTTTTTTATTTTCTTTCCTTTCACGTTACATGCTCGGTCGCCACGCAGCCACTCACACCCTCGTTTCCTCGCTTTCATTCCCCTCGCCACTCGACTCCCATGTCTCGCACTTTTCAATTCAGGAACACCGGAATTAATAATGCACAAAAGACAGTTTCTACTAAAAGTGATAGATTTAGATTTCGCTTACCGTTCCAGGTGAGAATGAGTCTTCACTAATTACCATTAAGAGGGCGAGTAATGTTTCACGAATTTGGGGTTTGTGTGTGTGTGTGTGTGTGTGTGTGTGTGTGTGTGTGTGTGTGTGTGTGTGTGTGTGTGTGTGTGTGTGTGTGTGTGTGTGTGTGTGTGTGTGTGTGTGTTCATCTGTTGTGAGGGTGTTGCAAGCTCGTTAGAAACCCCTCCACGTCCTGCCTTTCCCCTCACCCTCCTCCAGCACACGCTTCATGCCTTCCGATGCTCTCTCTCTCTCTCTCTCTCTCTCTCTCTCTCTCTCTCTCTCTCTCTCTCTCTCTCTCTCTCTCTCTCTCGGCTCTTCTCTCTCATAAGTTCGCGAAGATTTACTTTCCCTCCCGAAAGCCAGTGGATAAACTAAGTAGAGCCGCAGGGAAGACTTATATGTCTGAAACACACAAAACGCGGGAAAGGTTCTCCCAGTTTCCCCTCGCGCTCAATTTGCCTTCAAAACTGCTGCCGTCAGGTTGGGTAGACACAGGTGTGGGCGTCGGAGGGGAAGCCGCACCCAGAGGCATTTTTTTTAATTACCATATGAAAACAATACATTCAGGATTTCACTGTGAAGGGAGGAGTGATAGCTGCCACTGGGGTCAGTCTTGGCTATGAACGCTGTCACACATCATCTAGTTAATTAGATTTACAGGGAAACTAGTGAAACAAATTACTGAAAACAATAGAATAAGCTTTTTTTTTCATCTTATCACATTCAGCCTTTTCAGTTTTCTTCAGACATCAGTGACCTATTCTGACGAACGTTTAAAAAAAAAAAACACAGAACTAAGTTTGTGTAATCCACAAGAGTTACCGTTTTTCTCGTCTTAGTCTTCCCTGAGGACTGCCGAGCTCAGCCTCACATTCCCACAAAGCGCTTCTCTTTGTTCTCCTCTCCTCGTCTCGTTTACTATACGAATTAAAAACGGTGAAAATAAAAACAACGTGTGTAAAACTGTTCACTACAGACCGCTAAATTGCATTTGCGATTCAGATGATTCTTCAACATCTCAGCACTTGGCAACTCACTTCGAGAAAACAGAGACGAAGGAACGTGGGAGTATATGACAGGCCGGTTCTCGTCACGCTTACCACAAGGCTGCCCTCAGGCTTGGAAGAGGGAGCGTCGAAAGAGAGGAAAAAAAAAAAAACAATATCAACGCCAAGAAAACACAACAATCCACGATCGAACACTTTTAGGAAGAGTCAATAAACAAAGCAAGAATCGCTCTATCGTCGCCTCTGAAAGACTTGCCTCCAAACCCTCTAAAAAAATACAATTATGTGTTTGTCGAAACGAAAGTGCCGCTGAGCGAACTGCGTCCCGTCACACATAAAGGGCTTTAGGGAGTGTGGCGGAGGAACACCTTGCCAGTTCACAGGGGAGAGCGAGAGAGAGAGAGAGAGAGAGAGAGAGAGAGAGAGAGAGAGAGAGAGAGAGAGAGAGAGAGAGAGAGAGAGAGAGAGAGAGAGAGAGAGAGAGAGAGAGAGAGAGAGAGAGAGAGAGAGAGAGAGAGAGAGAGAGAGAGAATGAGGGAAGGGACAGCGGACAAACAGGCACTGCTGTTCCCACTCTCCGGACTGAAATATTGCATAATTATCAACAAACAGACTAATAAAAAGATAAATGTAATGGCAGATAATTATAATATTTTTGGACCATTTACTGGGCGTATTTCAATTGGTGAGTGCTTTAAAGTGTTTTTATGATCCAATTTTCTGAGACATTAAATCTTCGGTACAAGCTGCAGCAGAGGTCGGGGAGAGCGAGCGAGGGTCAGCGGCACAAATCAGCAGGGGTCAGCAGGGAGGAGGAGGAGGAGGAGGAGGAGGAGGAGGAGGAGGAGGAGGAGGAGGAGGAGGAGGAGGAGGAGGAGGAGGAGGACTCGCCACTGCAACGTCCAAATGGCTTAAAGTAAAGGGTGTGCGTGTGCGTGCGCCCGTCGCTTCCTTCTTGGCGAGCCCATTATGACCGCCATCAGTCACTGCGATCCCATGTATTTATTAACAATGTCTATTTCAAACCACCATTAGAAAAAAATCTCTCTCCATGTAATTTTTTATCAGCCTTGTTTTTTTTTTTCCCCAGTTTCACTTGTATAATTACACGTCAAAGTTCAATCTTCGGAACACGTTGGTTGATGGTAATATCTACTCAGCTCATTCTAACTCGCATCCTATCCTAGCTGGCTATGCTGCCCGGTTTCCTTCTTGACTCTGGCGGAGCAGCACAGATGGATGGCCACTTGAGCCCAGGGCCAAGCAGAGCCTCACGTGCCGCCTCACAACAACCCAGGAGACCCGAACCACAACCATTAAGGATAGTATGTGACTCTGAATATATTACGACGACACCCACTTTATCCAATATTTGCCCGTGTGACAGCAGGGCGTTAGCCTGTGTACCCGCTCATAATGACGGTCAAGGCAAACATGCACTATACTTGCCACCTCCGCTGCCATCACGAGTCCAAGGGACAAATACGGACTATTTCGGCGTTTTTATGCAGTCATGACACAATCCAGAATCCAGCATTGCTACAAAGGTGGAAGCGTGAAGGGAGCGTGGTGCACATTGCAACATTACACACACCAGCGTGATAAAATGCGTCTCTTCAAAAGCGCAAATACGTAATGCTTCCACGTTGAGGATATTTACGTGTGAGGATGAGTCATTTCAGTTCTATGATGTCTCTGTTCACGCCTTGTGACTGGAGGCAGCAGCAGGTCGTTCAATGTGTGCTGGTCCGCGAGTCGCCTTGGTGCTCTTACTCGTAATGTCCGTGAGCCCTCACATTCCAGACAGTGGAGCCCATTTGTCTCTGAGCTGGCGGCGTGCTATCGGTATTAGCTATATCAAGTTCTAGATCGAAAGATGGAGCAGCGAGTAAACAAATGAAAGTTACTGAAGGAATATTTTACGTTATTTAAGATTTGCCTTTTTGTTTCTTCAGCGTCGGTTCCTTCCTCCCGCAGCAGTGTATTCTGCAAACAGGGAAGCCTTCCCGTGTCTTGTAGCGTGGGTCTACAGCCAAGGCGAGCGCGTGTCCGTAGTTTAGCTGACACAGTCTCGGGTATCGCACTGTTTACTCTCCCAACATGAGCGGAAGCCAACCTGTGCTCCCTTCCAAGGCCCCGAGTACGCCACGCCCTCTTTACTCATAGACCTCACTTCCTACTTCGGCTCTGCTTACACTTTTGCGACCTCCCGCCCCGACGATGCTAGGCCCGATAAAACTGCATTGATATTACTTTAAACAAAAAAGAAACAAAGTAGTCATCCTTTTCTAGCATGAAAGCACTCGGCCCCTCCCATGTTAGACAGTCCTGGTGAGGAGCAAAGAGCAGTGCCGTCCTGGTGAAGGAGACGATACT
>NC_087152.1:2330000-2345000 GCF_035594125.1 Scylla paramamosain | reverse complement strand
GTGACTGTAGGTTGGAAGGAAATTGTACGTACAGGTGGGAAATGGATGTTTAGGTGCCCTTCGTTATTTTTAGTACAGATCCTAATACGGCACTTAAAACGCATGGCTGGAAATGTAACAAGTAATAATACTGCAGACAGTGATAAGCTGAAGGAAGATTTATAGCGGGGAGTGAAAATGCAAGTGTGACGGAAGGTGATGGTGGACATTAACACACACACACACACACACACACACACACACACACACACACACACACACACACACACACACACACACACACACACGTAATCAAGCACACGCCCTTCATACACGACCGTTCAGGGGCAATAACACCGGGCACTCGAAATAATTACTGGGAATATTGAGGTGGTAATGGGAGGTGCTCAGCGGGGCGGCCGTCGCTTCCCTACACCCTCCCCGGTCTTCATTAGTCCCCTCCGTCCTCCACTCCGTCTTGGTCACGTCCACTTCTGCCAAATATCTACGAGTATACCTCGGCCCACCCTCGTCGCCAGGGCAACCCACTAATGGCTGACAAAACGTGTTACGCGGTGGGGAGGAGGGAAGGAGAAAAAATGTCGCATTGTAAATGAAGGACACGGAATACTGGTCGTGCTGCTTCTAAATATTGGTTCCTCCCTCGATTGTTATGACCACTTCATGCCGATAAACTCCTACTTTACGAGGTGATCGGAGACAAAATTTCCATCGACAAGGTTATGGTGAGTTAAAGAGTTTGGTATTTCTTTATTATTTGTTTTCTGAAAAGGTGTCACATTCACCATTTGATGTTAAAAGCCACAGAAAGTGTCTCCTTGTCGTAGGACTTGGATTGGTAGCTATCACAGAGGTACTTATTAAGTCTTTGTTAAATTCAAGAACGCGTCGACTCCACTCTGTTCACCTTGAGTGGCTTAGCATTACCGCCAGTCAAGGTGCAAGAAGGTACATTGCAAACAAACAAGTGAAGGATGAGGTGTGAAAAACATGGAGTGTGTTGATTTTCTCAGACCACGCAATCTTTTTTTTCTTTTTCCATTGCTAAGTGACAACCTTATCCACCCAACTATTTTTAGCAAACAACTATACACTCGTACGCACTATAAAAACTAAAGCAAACACTAAACCAACATCAGAATATCACCGTCCGACTTTCATTAACAGGCAAAGACACTTTCTGCAGAGCATGTGACGAGTTCATATTTCACGTCACTCACTAACATGAAGCCAACCTTTTCTGGAAAGAGTCTACGAAGGCAATCTCAAGGAGGGTAAAGGAAGAAGCTCAGCTGGAGGAAAAGAAAGAAGACTCGACTTGTGTTGGGATGCAAAGTGTGTGTCTGAGAGAGAGAGAGAGAGAGAGAGAGAGAGAGAGAGAGAGAGAGAGAGAGAGAGAGAGAGAGAGAGAGGAGAGAGAGAGAGAGAGAGAGAGAGAGAGAGAGAGAGAGAGAGAGAGAGAGAGAGAGAGAGAGAGAGAGAGAGAGATGAAAGTGATTACATTTCACCTCCTCACAAACTCACCTCACTTTTTTGTTTTCCTCATCTAACATCTGTTCCCAGCTTTGTCTTGTCTTGTCTTACCTTCATCTCAACTGAAACCTACATACGTTATGCATAAGACTTCAAAGCACGTAGGTTTGTATATGTATTATTTTTTTCTCTCATCATATGTTGTTCCTCAGTAATGTCATGCTTGTAAATATAATCTCCATAATGCAATTTTCCGCCTATCCCAAATGCATTAATTGTCACGGGGTACAAAAAAAAAAAAAAAATAAATAAATAAATAAAAAAATGACATGGATGGTGCGAATATTAATCACACTTGAAACGGCGATGTATATTTTGTGTTTCCGCCAATATTTTCTGCCGCCTAAACACTCTGTACCATTCCTAGCACCACTTCTATTCCCACTCATTCCCCAGTTCCCACACGCCTCCTGCTGCGCTGCTTCAGGACTGCAAGGCAAGGGTAGACGTTGGAACAAAAAAAAAAAAAAAAAAAAATAGCATACAGGAACAGAGAGAGAGAGAGAGAAAAAAAATAAATGTATCCTTCCTTGTACATATGTGTGTGTTGGGGGAGGGGGAAGAGGAATCAGAATTAGACTCGATCCATCCAGTGCATCAAAAAAACGCTTATTTATTATACGTGTGTTCAACTTAATTCGTCAACCAAGGAAAGGTATAATCGAATAATCATAGCAACAACAACAACAACAACAACAACAACAACAACAACTACTACTACTACTACTACTACTACTACTACTACTACTATTACTATTGTTAATGTTAAAAACACCGAGCCAGCAAACTAACACAACACCATCAAACACACACACACACACGCACACATCACGCCCGCCACGTCCCCGTATAGCCAGGCGCATAGCAAAAAAAACCTCCCTCATGCCACCACACCACCCCGGCGTCGACCCCAAGCGAGTCCTGCCGCCACATTCATGATGCCACGCCATGCACCACCACGCGGCTCCCCACCGCCACCACCGCGCTCCTGGGACACCCGGACATGACCTCTGACTTTTGGTATATATATATATATATGCACGTATATATATTTTCTTTTTTCGTTATTCCTGGATTATGTTTCTGTGCGTGTGTATGTGGGTATGTGTGTGTGTGTGTATGTGTGTGTGTGTGTGTGTGTGTGTGTGTGTGTGTGTGTGTGTGTGTGTGTGTGTGTGTGTGTGTGTGCGTGGTGTGTGTGTGTGTGTGTGTATACAGTTACTGGTAGTTAAATGGGCAGATGGACAACAAAATACTGATGCAAGGGTAGATCTATTGTCAGAATTCACACAAAATACGCATCCCAACATTTTTTTTTTCCAACATACTCGTCAGCCGGACACGCTCACACACGAGAACGTCAGTCCTAGCGTGGAAGAGCTCCAAAATTTCAAAAGGTCTGGTATGAGGAACGCAAAGACTTAGGCGAGGTATGATCTACGAGTATATATTGCGCACATACTCATGTTATACACACACACACACACACACACACACACACACACACACACACACACACACGAGCCAGGTTTCCCGACGCAGTTTTTCCGTTATTTTATTGGGGTATTTGTCACAGTCTTTGTTGGTATTAAGTAAACTTTAGTGTATGTAGACAGAACAAGAATTGTGCGGGAGCGTGCCGGCCGTCCTGTGATGGCATCCTCTGCCCGGCACTGGCAGCCTGGCCCTGCTGGTGTTGCTCCTGCTATTGCTGCTCATATTCAGTTAATACTATACTAAATACATGAATCAATACATTTAACCACTAAAAGTAAATAAGAAAATATCAAAATAAATAATTAATATAATATGAATATGAAATATAAGTAGATAAATAACAATCGCAAATTAAATACCTCTGCTGCTGGTGTGTGAATAATAATTAATTCTGAAATATAGTAATGGCCCGTGGATTATTTACTTGAATATTGTAAACTGACAACGGGAAAGCAACGCGAGATTTCCTTTAACTGGTAAAAATGAATAAATAATAGTAATCGTAATAATATTTACGTAGCAGGAGTGTATTAATTGCAGTGTACGCAGCAGGAACAGCGGCAGCGGTGGCAGCTGCAGCAGCAGCAACAGCAGCTGCACAGAGGCAGCACAACGGTGGACGCTGCTGCGGGAGTGCTCAAAGGAAACAATTATGATACAAAAACGTTTTGCTGGAAGTATCCTAGACCACTCACAGCACATAACACATTCTCCCCTACCCTCATCACACCACGCATTCCACCACACCCACACACATAGCACATTCTCCTCTACCCTCATCACACCACACATTCCACAACATTCACAGCACATAACACAGTCTCCTCCACCCTCACCACACCACACATTCCACAACAATCACAGCACATAACACAGTCTCCTCCACCCTCACCACACCACACATTCCACAACAATCACAGCACATAACACGGTCTCCTCCACTCTCACCACACCACACATTCCACAACACCCACACACGACACATTCTCCTCCACCCTCACCACACCACACATTCCACAACACCCACACACGACACACATTCTCCTCCACCCTCACCACACCACACATTCCACAACATCCACACACGACACATTCTCCTCCACCCTCACCACACCACACATTCCACCACACCCATACACATGACGCATTCTTCATAGGGAACAAAAGCACATGACTTTACACATGCCCACAAACAGGTGACAGGCCGACATGTTACGGTTTTCAAAAGGATATATAACCCAATGCCTTCCAGTGCAGACGAAAAGTTCGGCGCCTGTATGGTCTCATGTTTCCAGAAAGTTTTCAACACTGGTCATGGGGCGTTTGTGTTATGCTTTACTCATCTGGACCAGAAGCATCAGATTGCACTGTGGACCATATTCTAAAAACACTTCTGGCCGCACTTCGACTGCTTTGAAAGAGTCCAATTGAAATTATTAAGAATTTTAATGGTGTTTTTACTGTTCTAGTGACAGATCAACAAGATGTCTACATTATGAACAGATGAAACACTATTGAGAAACCAGCTAATCACCTCTGTGGCCTTGAAAATAGCCGTAGTGAGAGAGCGTTTCAGAATACGGGCTCATGTATCTATTTGGCTTTGTGACACGATCACAGACAAGCAACTGTGATGGCTTGCCCTGATTTTCTGATGTTATTACCAATGTTTTACATTGTTTCTCATATTAAGGAGTTCTACCATATTTCAATAGCCATAAAATGAATAATTCTGAAAATATCCAAGTATTTAATAGCAAAATGAAAATCTGATAAACAAACAGGTCGATGAAACCAACAACATTCGCTATTACATTTATGAATAAATCTCCAAATACGCACTGTCCCTCTACAGTCTACAACTTCTACAGTATTCAGGTTGTTAGAGATTATATTGATTATGCAAACATTACACTTTAATATGATAAAGTTTAATATTGAAATGAGCGTCGGTGGTGAATTAATTGCCTTCTTATGGATTTTGTTATGGATTTTGCTGTTCTTGTTACCTTTATTTTTGTTTTGATTTAAATATGCGAAAACGTCTTAATCCCAAAAACTTTGGAAAAAATGTAATGATAAGAAAATAACGGAATTTGGACACATAGTAGATACCGCTGAGCTCACCCAGTGTTATTCGATTAGATGTGGATGAACAAACCATACATACACACACACATACACCTTCTTCCCCGCAGTGGTACAGGTGTGCCTTACAAAACATTACATATAATTGGCAAGCCCACGAGCATCATGATATTTATGACTCAGATTTATGGCTATACCTAATTAATGATTTGTTCAAAATAACTCATTTTATAGATATATTTTATCTTGTATAATTATCTGTAAACTTTGCTGCTTAACTACTTCCGTGAATAGCGAGCGCCGGCCCGCTGTGCCATGATGGTGAGCCTACAAGAATGCAGGACAGGCTAATTAATATATATTTCATTGTATATATATATATATATATATATATATATATATATATATATATATATATATATATATATATATATATATATATATATATATATATATATATATATATATATATATATATATATATATATATATATATATATATATATATATATATATATATATATATATATATATATATATATATATATATATATATATATATATATATATATATATATATATATATATATATATATATATATATATATATATATATATATATATATATATATATATATATATATATATATATATATATATATATATATATATATATATATATATATATATATATATATATATATATATATATATATATATATATATATATATATATACATAAACACACACACACACACACACACACACACACACACACAGTATATTCGGATGAAAATTCCATAAAGCAATTTTCATGAGACAGAGGCTTCTGTTCCTTATCTCAAGAGAGGTATTGCCATGGGTAACAAACAGTCAGGGCGCCAGACCAGCCTGTGAGGAGCCAGGATTGGTGTGACTCACGCCGGTCACAGAGAGGCCAGACACACGCAGTTAACTTTTAATTTTGGTGCCTAGGGTCCCACTGGCGAGGCGGCGAGTAATCCCGGACACGTACACCCTCATGCTCAACGCATTACACATCCCTGCTCTTTATTGCGCAGCAACAACATCATTACAGTGTTACCATAACATTGTTAGACGCATGTGTACGCACAAAATAATCACATGCAAAAAAAGAAAAAAAAATCTGTATTTGTATCACCAGATGCATCAACACCTACGGCGTACCAGTCACCAGCAAACCGAAGGAATACTCCAGAAGTCTCAGATTGCACAGGGAAACATGTATAGGCAGCAAGTGTCAATGCCTTCCACACTAACTTGATTTGACTGACGCCGCACCAACCACACCAAGTCACCATGTGTGTGTGTGTGTGTGTGTGTGTTGTGTGTGTGTGTGTGTGTGTGTGTGTGTGTGTGTGTGTGGTAAGTCTGTCTGTTTGTTTCAGGCAGTCTACTCTCGGACCTGGCCGCCTGAGCAGCCACATCCTGAATCATTCGTCCACTACACACTGCCACTTTTCCGAGATATGCCGAGAGAATTGTGAGTTTCGAAGGATAGCAGGCAGGGCACCTGAATGACAAGTAACCACTCCCTCAAGTCCTTCAAGGAAGTAGGAGTCCCAAGTGTTTTTGTGCCTCACGTTCTCGTGTCCCAGCAATTTATAGTATTACGTACAGGGGCAACAACACTATGACGAAATTAACTTTTGTTGAAAAAAAGGATAGTGTATTTGTTGTAACACTAAATGCCAACTTTGCTGATGTACAAAGTCCATCAAGCTGTCTGTAACTGTCCGTTATCGCCCTCGCTCTACGCCCTGTCTCCCCGCCTGAGTGTTGAAGGAAACATGCATGTATTACAGGTCTGGGTGCTGACTTGATGCATCGAATTGGGAATAACTGTAATTTTTCATGATATCGGATGGGTTCTTAAAAGACGGTTGGTTATGAACTGATTATGAGGAGAAATTTTATATGCCTTGATGATAATAAAAACAAGTAAAGCATTAATCTCATTATTATAAAGAAAATATCATTCACATAAAATACTGAGACCCGGAATGACTTGCAGTCGTTGTTCTTAAGCACAACAAATAAAATGACAAAGAGGAGCAAATCCTTATTTCAGGAAATCTTTTACAATAATGAGGAGATAAACTAATCGAATCACTAGTGCGATGTTGTGGGCAGTGAAGCATTTCATTAACATCCACATGGTTTAATTCAAAGGTTGCCGACTGACAGGCACTCACAGCTGCATCATCAGCAAAGCTCCGCGATGTACAAAGTGGCATAGTGGATAAAACAAGAGTGACGTAAACAATTCTCAGGATCAGTAATCAGGATAAAACAAGAAATAATGGGTCTAAGCTTGAAAAAAAAAAGTTAGATTTTATAAGATATAGGAAAAAACTTGAGTGATGGATGAAAAAAAATGGACTCAGTAATCAGGTTGCTAGTGCTGAATCATTAGGGGCTTTTAAAGAAGAATGGACAAATTTGTAGATGGGGGTGACAGGTGGAAAAGTAGGTATGTTTCATGCAAGGGCTGCCACGTGAAGGCCGGATGATTTCTTGTGGTTTTCCTTATTTGATTGATTTTTTTACGTTTTTTTTTTTTTTTTTATGTTCTTACAATAAAATATACGGCACTCAATCTCATAGACTATTTATCCCCAGCTTAAGCTCTCTAAACTGCAACTGGCTCGCTCTAATCATGAACAAAGAAAAAAAAAAAAAAGAGACCAGAATCCCGAAAGAAGAGAATAAACGATATCCACAAATTCCTTTTCACGTCATGAATCGTCTTCACGTACACAGCACGAGGCAGACAGACCTCAGCCAGGGAGTCGTGACCTCGCAACCCCAGCAAGTGTAGCTGATTACATATGTCAAAGGTTAATATACATGTGAATGTGAATTTCCCTCACCATTACGGACTTGGTAATGCCGTTGTCAAGGGGGTGTGTGTATTACCGGATGACTACTTGGAGGGCGGAGGGACCATCAAGATCCTGGAGACTTAAGGGAGGCTCTTGTTGAAACACGCCTTGCTTGGTGATCTTAACGCATGACAGAGATGATAAAGCGACTGTACTGCTCCCCTGGCCCCTTATCTGCAAAGTACTGTACCACACTACCTCTTAGGCTACAGTCGCTCCTTGAATGTTAAAGAGGCGCGCTGCTACCCGTATCATCGTCTTAATGTGTGGTGAGGTGGTGCCGCCGTCCCTGCTGCCATCATTCTTCACCGTGCTCCAAAAAATACAAAGGATTTATCTCAATGAGGTACCGACTGGGAAAAGGAACCATCACCGCCACACTAACTTAAACTGATGGAATGTTCTCTCTCTCTCTCTCTCTCTCTCTCTCTCTCTCTCTCTCTCTCTCTCTCTCTCTCTCTCTCTCTCTCTCTCTCTCTCTCTCTCTCTCTCTCTCTCTCGTATATAGCGTGAGCCGTTTATGTAACAATATTTTCCAAGGGTTTAACTTTCATCCCCGTCTGCATACAAAAGCACACACACGCATACCTACCTACCTACGTGCACGGGGATGTACCTACGCGTTCAGGTGAATGTACGTAGGTAGTTGAGGGGCGAGACAAGAGAGCTCTGTGTTGGTTAAAAGAGGAAACAGCTTGAGCCTTCTTTGTCGCAACTTCTTTGAGAGGAGGCGCCTAAAGGAAAGAAGAGCTTAGAGAGAGAGAGAGAGAGAGAGAGAGAGAGAGAGAGAGAGAGAGAGAGAGAGAGGAGAGAGAGGAGAGAGAGAGAGAGAGGAGAGGAGAGAGAGAGAGAGAGAGAGAGGAGAGAGAGAGGGAGAGAGAGAGAGAGAGAGAGAGAAATGAAAAACATTCATACATAACATACACAGAATAAGCAAAAAATAAATAAAATAAATAAATAAATATATGACAAAAAATAAAACACGGTGGAAAAAAGATCAACAGCATCAATAAACAACATTAAAAGGGATAACTATAACTATATCACGTCCCACAACACGAGAAACCACCACCACCACCACCCACTACCACCGCCGCCACCACCACCACCACCACCACCACCACCACCACCACATGCACAACGATTACCCGGCAACTCATGATGGACAGGACTGACAGAGAGAAGGCCACATCACGACCTACATTCGCTTCTCATTAAAGGGAGCGGCTGCGGCATGAGTTGGTCATGTTATCTGCCTGCCTTTCCTTTCTTCCTTCCTTCCTTCCCCTTGACCGCTGTAGCTATCGTCTTCCGGGAACCCCCCCTGACATGCGTTATTTTCCAACAGGGGAGGGATTCACAAGAGCGGCGGCAAGATTACACGTAGCGGGTACACTGGCATTCCCTAGATTTATAAATGAGTGTCGTCGTAAACCAAAGGATCTGTAACCTTTAATACAACTGTCTTTATTTATGGACAGTTTGTTGTTTGGCCGCTGGCTCTTAGTTCCTTTGTCCCTCTTTGTTCTAAAGTATCATCCCGTGTGTGTGTGTGTGTGTGTGTGTGTGTGTGTGTGTGTGTGTGTGACAGATATACGTATATACAGATAGACAGATAGATAGATAGATTGATTGATTGATTGACTGAGAGAGAGAGAGAGAGAGAGAGAGAGAGAGAGAGAGAGAGAGAGAGAGAGAGAGAGAGAGAGAGAGAGAGAGAGAGAGAGAGAGAGAGAGAGAGAGAGAGAGAGAGAGAGAGAGAGAGAGAAGGCACAACGAAACTCAGACATACAATAAGCTCCAAGAATCCCTTATCAAATAAGAGAAAATCGTATTCAGGTTCCCTTCCACTTAGCCTCCGTTACCCCAAGAGATCACCGGTCCGTACCTTAACAAATACACCAGACGCGAACACCTGGCTGACATACAAACACCACCTGACAGTCTGGCAAAACAACACCACTAGCATCAAGAACAATAAACGACAAACACAATAATAACAAGAACTAACTAACACGGCATAGTTATTAAAGCTTTAAGCACAAAAGCTGAAATGTAAGCTTCATATAACGTGTTCACAGTATAGCAAGTCCTGTTTAGCCTCGAGAGTTGCCAGGACAACATAACAACATCTGTGTTTGTACGTGGGTGTTGAAACCTCTTCGAATTGCAAACACATGAATTCCCTGTCCAAATGCTCCTCCCCTTCTCTCTCGCTCTCTCTCTCTCTCTCTCTCTCTCTCTGAGCAATAATGAGGAGACATCTTTATGATCTATATCCATTTTCAATATACCCCCAATAAAAAAAAAATCTGAATTACTAATGAAAGTACAAGCTAAATCCACTTCTCTTATTTCAAATTATTTTTAAGAATGAAAGAGGTAATGTCCTTTAAAGAAATATTTCAGTTACGCACAAAATGGTCATCTATTTCTTGTACTCCTCGCTCTAAAACTGGAAAATCTTAACATCTTCCAGTAGATGACGAGATGCACACTTTTCCAGCCAGGTGTCAGGCGCGATCCAAGAAAGACCTCGTTAGCAACAAAATGTGCCCCTTTATTTAGGAGGTTATTTTTTCGAAGTTCTTTTTTTCACTTGATCAGATTCACCACTTATACGATCAGCACTGGTTTGGAACTAATCAAATTGACTCGCGAGTTTGCTGACGATTCCAATATTTATTATTAACTAACCTCCGCGGAGCAAAGCCACTGTAATCTCTAGCGATCGGGAAAAAAAATATTGCGGAAAATGTCACTCAGCAAATGGGACTCCAAAGGCTATGGAAAATTGTCATAAAAAATAAATAGATAAACATATATATATATATATATATATATATATATATATATATATATATATATATATATATATATATATATATATATATATATATATATATATATATATATATATATATATATATATATATAATATATATATATATATATATATATATATAAATGGTTGCGAAATGAGAAAATGAATGCAGGATAGTTAACTGTCACTAGTATACTCTGGACGGAGAGAGATCGAAGTTGTTCTGATGAAAGAAAAAATAAAATAAAACAAATAAGCCGTTAAATAAGCTTTCCTCTCCTCTGTTGAAGCTCCGGACTGGCACGACACTTTTTACTTTCGAAAACATTATAAAAGCTACTCAGTACATAATAATGAAAATAAACAACCATTTCCTCTCAAAATCGCTGCTTACCAAACATGCATGTATACAAACAGAGGAGACCTTCAGCATTGTACGGATTACCAGTTGTTGCATCCATCATCCTCTCTCCATCTCTTCAAACACTAACGGAAATGAAGTCTTCCCTGTATAACAAAAAACGTAATATACTGACAGCAGGGTATCTTAATCAATTAAAGACTCCCAACAGTTGCTGGTGACACACTCTGCTCAGCCTGCAACACAAATGATGGGGTGAACTTTTAATGTTGACGCGTACAATTAAACAGCGTCAGTTATTTACATAGCAACGACACACTAAGAGTGGAATACGCGCCCGGCCACAGTCGCACAAAGGATACAACACAGTGCAATTAACACGTTCAAAAACCACCTGTACCGTTACCTGCCCGGTGCTGGAATCCCTCCGCCGGTGGAATCGACGACCCTTGGCGTAACTACATGGCTTTAGGGGCACGCTGCCGCTGATGGAGCAAAAAGTTCATGTGGTCTGTATTTTCATGTATCTCTCTCTCTCTCTCTCTCTCTCTCTCTCTCTCTCTCTCTCTCTCTCTCTCTCTCTCTCTCTCTCTCTCTCTCTCTCTAGCATTATTTAATTACTTATTTATTCGTTCTTTTTCTTCAGGAATTTCTAAGTGTAGTGCTGTTCATCATCCCGCATAAGTGTGTGGTTTGTAAATCTTCAATGGCGATGGCAAATGAGATAGAAAACAGTTGCTGTGGCGGGATTCATATGTCGCACAATATTACCATTTGTGTCGCGGCGGGACAGGAATGTGGGAAGTGAGGGTGAGTGCAGCGCCCCAAAAACCGCCGTTGCACAAATAGAGATGACCAAATGTACACACACACACACACACACACACACAACGCCATGCATACCTACAGACCGCATTGCTTCCCCCCCTACCCGCCCCCACCTCCCACTAACCCCGGCCGGTCAGGCGTGCCGTCATCCCGTCCTCTGGCTCGCCACACAAACCTTTCCCTTCACAACCCTGTCAGCAACTGGTAACTCTGTGCTCAATTATGGGGAAAAGTTCACATCTCAAGATTACAAAAACCTTCGTTTTCTTTCTCTTGCTGAATATATGAGTACGAATTTGATGAGTTGATGGTTGTTTTACTCAAGTGGAATGCTTCTGAAGATTTTACAAGTACAGAATGATAAAGAAAAGAATCACTTATAGCAGCCATATATTACAATTCTTCTTAGGGTTCTTTTAACCTTTCCTCGTGTTGCTAGGGATAATCCTAAATTTCGAACTTCACCGGAGAGAGAAAGAAAAAAAAATGTAGTGTAAATGGAAGAGTTTCCAGCGATGAGGATGTGGGAGTTTCATGATAATGTGGGCGGTGATGTAAGACTCACACACTGCACGCTTTGATGGAACGCTACGTTAATAAATGTAGAACAAAGAGAGAGGCATGTGCAGATGTTGGGAAGAGATGAGGGGAGGGGGCAGAAACCCACGCCTGGAGGAGGGGTGAGGGATGAGGCGTGAAGCGTGATGGATGCTGCGGGTGTCTGAACCTTGTCATTTGTGTGTCTGAAACGGCCAGGAAATAGGCCACGTCAATTAGTGCATACGTCCCTCGGGGTACAGAACACAGACGAGGGAGATATAAGTGTACACAGGGAGTAAAAAGCCAGTTAAAGGAGGGAAGAACGAAGGGGGATGATGGTAAAAAAGAGAAAGGAAAAATACAAGAGTGCCCTCCCAAGACAATTAAGGATGGTACAGCTGTCCTCACAAACTGATGGGTCTGGCACACACACACACACACACACACACACACACACACACACACACACACACACACACACACACACACACACACACACACACACACACACACACACACACACGAGTGAGAACAAAGCTGCAAACAACGCGTGAAAAAGAGAAAAGGAGAGAGAGAGAGAGAGAGAGAGAGAGAGAGAGAGAGAGAGAGAGAGAGAGAGAGAGAGAGAGAGAGAGAGAGAGAGAGAAACGAAGCAATACAATAAAAAAAATCTAGCATCTAAATTAACACAAAACACAATTTACACAAAAAAGGGAGCAAGAGAAAAAAATAAATAACGAAATAAAAGGAAAATAAACGTGGACGTGAGACACAACAGCGAAATCAAATGAAAGCTGGAGGACACGAGGCAGGCGCGGCGCGGGAGGAGGTGGGCCAGAAATTTTCTCTATTCGAGGATAACATCTCTGGGCCTCCCTCTCCAGGCGGCAAATGTCCCCCACCCTGGACCAGCTGTGCCAAAAATGAATTGCATCCCCCGTGTCACCCTATTTTTCCTCCCCTCCCCTTCCCAGTCCCCCTCCCTCCTTGGAACATTTGGAAAAGGAACCAATTTTTGGGAGAGGGACCGGGAAAGGCTAAATCTGAAGAGAAGATCCGTTTAAGCTGAGCGGCGCGAGCGTTCATTCCTACCTGCAGTTCTTTGAGCATCATATCTTTTTCCTCATATTAAATCCAGGCAGCCTTTCCATCCCATGAATCTTATGAATATACATATTATAATATATGACAATTCAGTATAAGACTTGAGGGAGGCAGAAGGAATATGGAATGGTATGCATTTAGCGGGCGCGGCATTTAACGAGGTGAAGACTTCAGATATTTTTACTGTGATAATAATGGAGAGCCGAGCACCCGGGTAGGCTGGAAGTGGTTATGAAACGGCATGGCAGAGGAACAGAAGGAGTATGACGAACACTACGGGTGGTTTTATTTACTCTATAGGGATTCAGGGTTTTTCTGGCGAACATGATTATGCTTAAGATTGAGAACAGTTATATCAAAGGGACAAAGAAAAGAAGAGAAAAGAAAAAGAATCTAAACTTTCTTTTTTTTTCTCTCTATTGTTTTTTTTTTTTTCCTTTCAATGTTAAACCATTATATTCCTGCGAGCCTCCCACGTTTGGGTTGCTTCTTACGTACACACTGAGCCTCCCACGGCCTCCCACGCACTGCACGGGATCATCATACCTCAGTTCCTTCCAGTGCTCAGCCCTTTCTTCCTTTCTTTCGCCTTGAATGACTGGAGGATTCCATCGCGCTCCTCACTACCTTCCCTGAACCACTCCGCGATGGTGGGTTTGTCCATGGGATTGAAAAGATTCCCTACCACACACACACACACATACACACACACACACACACACACATTCCTCTAGCTCAGTCCACCAGCGAGTGTACCTGAAGGAGTCGCAGTTTCTAAGGGCAGTGGAGAGTTTAATAAATTTTGAGCTAACATGGGGAGAAGTGTGCAACTCGCTGGAACCTCATTATTTCCATTAGCCTCACTGGAACACAGTTAGCGCGCCTGCCACTTTAAGGGGAGGAAGGAGGAAGGTATAATGAAAACGGGTTAAGGTTAGCAGCACGAAGCGGGTTTCCGGAAGCAAGGAAGATGATTTTTTTTTTTCTCCTGGAAGAATGTAAACTAAGTCCAGCCATGATAATATTTACCTTTATGAAAGAAAATGAAACGCGGATAAAACTTACGAAAACAATACGGGATATAAACGGAATTCTTAAGTGAGGGTGTGTGGAGGGAGGGGGTTTGCTGGGTGGATGGGTGGGTGTGGCTGCGTGCATTTCATCCTGTAGCTCACGCGCGTGTGTTATTTGTTGCACGTAGAAGATGATTACCAATTAAATAACGGGATGCAAGTGTTGGACAGGCATCCCGGAACTGAAGAAAATTGACAACAGAGAGAGAGGAGAGAGGAGAGAGGAGAGGAGAGAGGAGAGAGAGA
>NC_087152.1:2282500-2327500 GCF_035594125.1 Scylla paramamosain | reverse complement strand
GCTTGCTACCTGTCACCCTCATTAGTATTGCAAAGTGTTCATTACCCAAGTGAGGACTGCAAGGAAGTACGAACATGGTTTCCACTTGAATTCAAATCCGTGCCTTAAAGAAACACTATGTAACTACTAGTTGCTCATCTGTCTCTGCATTCGCGTGTCTAGCTACCGTTAGCTGTTGACTGACTCCCCAGAAGAGATAGGAACTGGTGTACTGAAGGGAGGCTACACAGGAAGTGGTGAGATGAGATGGAAAGGACTGTAAGCAAAACGTGACGGATTTTGACACAGCACCGTGACTTCTGGGGAATGTTGAGGGGATCAGTGGATCTGGAATGACTAGTAATGCTGAGACACAAGCACGCACCTACACCACACCCATCCATCAACCCACACACACACATACCGGTAGAACAGAGAGGGGAGGGGCGAGTTAGAAAGAGGGAGAGGAAGAAGAGGAGGATAGTGGAAATTAAACTTGCGTGTCTAATTTGAGACACTTTATGCTAATGGACCAATTTCCCCCAGCAAGCCTCCCTACTGTCATTTTCGTCTCCCGTTCCGCCAGCTTTCTCTCGGCGAGGCGACAGAGGGAGAGATGAAGCCTTCAATGGAATGGCACAGTTTTTCGTCAGCCCATTAAGGTCTATGACCCGCCGGTGGAGTTTCGACCCTCCATTAACACCCTAACGAGTTCACAGTTTTCTGTAGGGTTCTCGTTTTAATGCAGCTTAGAGCTCTTATTTTTATGTATCGGAGCTTCATATATGTTTCACTTCCCCTTTTTTTGTGTCTTGTTTTTCTTTCCGGATTTTATTCCTAAATTTTGTGCTCATGATCTTGTTTTTTTCATATTAACTTCTTGTTTTAAAGGCCAAAGTTTCAGCCTTACTGCCTGAATGATTACTTTGCAATTTTTTTTTTTATGCAATTGCCGCTTTATAATCTCTTTCTGTCTTCATTTCAAAGCATTCTTTAGTGCCATTTTGTTCAACTTTCGTACAACAGTTTTGTTCGTAAAAACTTTTTTTTTTTATTCAGAATAAGTTTTATTCTCTTCCTAACTTATATGAGATCAGCATCGAATTTTTATTCTTATTCACTGATCTGAGAGTATTTTTTTTATTCCCACCCCACGTCTGTACAATAGTCAGCAAAACGTTTGTTTTAACATTACCAAAATACTTTTGTTTTCCTGTTTTTCTAACTTTAAACAACTATCTGTACCGACTCGGGATGAAACAGGTAACTAGCTGAAAGTAGACTGTTCATGATAAACTACTGTAACTAATCGAAAGTAAGAAATGTACGGGAGAAGGCAAACATCGTGCCAATGCCCTTTCCCACTTAAACGCAGCTCAGGCCATTCCCCTCCCATCAGCATCCACAGTACTGGCTCATTTAGGGAACACTAAGATTAAGAATAACTCAATTATTTTTCTCCCACCGTACATTTCTCATCAGCGAAGTACTACGTGAATACCAGTGAATTCGAACATGTGATGCTTTCATGTTCCCATTCCATACGAAATACGAGGTACACAATGTAGTGCACGCTATGCATGTGGTTACAAAAATAATTATTCAAAACATTGTGCGTGTGTGTGTGTGTGTGTGTGTATGTGTGTGTGTGTGTGTGTGTGTGTGTGTGTGTGTGTGTTTAGGTATGTATTTCCATGTATAAAACAAAGTGATTGTTAGGTGCAATTGGTATCAATAGGAAATTTACTAAAAACTGAAGACTAACTATGATGGTTTTTCTCTTTTCTTTTTTTGTGAGTGTGGTTTTGAACACGGTATCTTCACTAGGCGCTTATGTAAATCCCCTTTCACATGTGAGTATAAATAAAGGAGTAATGATGCAACGTTATCCACAGAGCAGCTTCATTTATCCCTTTGGGCAGATAGACGAGGGATAATCAGGCACTGTGGCTTCCAAGCTCTGTATTGCAGTGCACGATAAATGCTTTTACAAATTCAATATCGGCTCTTCACTACACGTTCAGTACTGACAACTTCCCCAGCCTCTGACACAGTTTCCAGGGAAAGCAGTTTTAATCAGCAGTTTATTTTCGTCATGAAGTATTGTTCTTTAGGCTGCCAAACACACTTTATCCACCCGTGATGACACACTGCTTACGTAAAATACATGTTAAATCCCCCGCCCCCGTTGACGTGCGCCACCTGCCCGCCGCCACCTGCCTGCATCACCTGGATTGTGGTGCCACCGTTGAAGGCTTAATGAGTTCAGGATACCGATTTATTCCTATTCGATAATGACAGACCAGGTACGAAAGCCAGACACAGACCAGGTGAATGGGTTAATTTGATGCAGAGGGATGATAGCGATGAAGGTGATGATGACGGCGACGAGTGAATCTGAAGGTGGTGACTGGCGGTGGTGTGGCGTGTTGAGAGAACGAGTAGTGGTGGTGGTGTTGGAAGACGAGGAAATGGTGGTGGTGGATGGAGATTGTAAAGAAAAGGAGTATTAATGGATGTGGCTCTCAGTGGTTTAGTGATATCAAGTTCTCTGAAGCTAATTTAGGTGGCGGCGGAAAGGATGAGGAAGGAACAGACAGTCGCTGGATAAGTGATGAGGAAATGTAATGTTTCAGCCGATGATAAGAGGTAGATGGTGGCAGAAAAGGCAGAAATGGTACGGTTAAAAGAGAGAGAGAGGGAGAGAAAAAAATGTTGTGGTGGCAGGACAAGGAGAAAAGGAGGATATGAAGTTAATGAAAGATGTTCGTAGTCTTCCTTGATTACTTTCCTTTCCTCCTCGTCTGCCTCCTTCGCTTCCGCCTCCCTACGCCTCCCGGGTGTCACAATACAGCACGGCAGCGAAGTGTACAAGCAGATACCCCGCGCTGATGAACTGTTTCAATTACCAAGCAATATGGCGTCATCTGGAACCATCTCACAGGAGCACCACACTTACTGGTGCTGCCTCATAATTACTGCTGCCTCCCCATCCATCTACACCAGACATCCTCCTTATACCATCCCGGTAATCAATCTTCCCGAAGTACAACAGCAAATTAAGAATGGAAAATGGTTACAACACAAAACAGTTCCTTGTTATTCCCTCAACTACATTTCCAGTCACACGCCGACACACCGACACACACACAACACAACACAACACATCACACAACACACACACACACACATACACACGAGAAGCGTCATCCATCCGTTCACACATACATACACACGAAGACATGAATATTTATCACACCCAGAATACCTGCCTCCGGATACAGACGCTGAAGCGATAGACTATCTTGCTACTCCTCGTCCTCCTTTCCCTTTCCTCCTACTCCTCCTCCTCCTCTCTCCCTTATCCGTCTCCTCATCTCCTCATTCTAGCCCTCCTTGTCCATCTCCTCGTCCCTCTCGTCCCCCTCCCAGCCCACCATAAGTAAACACGTACACAATAACGCTGGCTCCACTGCACCAAGACACAGCAACTAGCCGCCGGATTACGGGACGGGATCCATACCAACCCCGCACAACAATGACGGCGACCACCACCACATAAAAGACCTAATACCACTGATGTTCAAGATAGAGGCACACGGCCAGATATTACATCCCAGGGACACTTGTTCATCTGGTGGTGATGGTGGTGGTGGTGGTGCGCACAAGGCCTTCCACCCCGATGCACGATTCTCCTATATCTATCCACAAAGGCTCTGTTCTGCTTGACACACACACACATACACACATACAGGAGCCTTGACTCATACACACACACACACACACACACACACACACACACACACACACACACACACACACACACAGTCTCTCTGCCTTTGCCTCCCCACTGTTAAACTTGTACTTACATATGCTGTCGTCCCAATTCTGGTCATAACTCACACCCACGACTGAGTGTCTGCATGTCTCTCCGCGTTAAGGCACTGCTTTTGTGTATATTCAATGCGAAATGAACGGCGTGTCTCTTTATGAATAACGTTTTCTCTCAGGAGCTTTTGGCAGTGCGGGTATTTGGGGCTGCTGGGTATTCTTGGGTGTTCATTCTTCGTCGCCATTCTCTCCATCACATCTCGGCTTATCTCCTTTTCAAACTACATTCTTTCTTTTATATTATTAGAACATAAGAACATAAGAAATAAGGGAAGTTGCAAGAAACGACCAGGCATACACGTGGCAGTCCCTGTATGAAATATACCTACCTGTTTCCACCTATCATCCCCATCCATAAACCCGTCTAGTCTTCTCTTAAAGTTCCCTAATGTCTTAGCACTAACACCATGATTACTGAGTCCGTTCCACTCATCTACCACTCTATCTGAGAACTAATTTCTTCCTCTCTCTCTCTTAAACCTAAATTTTTCAAGCTTGAGCCCGTTATTTCTTGTTCTATTCTGGCTGCTGATCCAAAGAATTTTGCTTACATTATTATTGTGATTCTAGTTTCTTTTCCCATCTTAAGGTCTCTGTTTATATTCACACATGTTTTAGCAGAGAGCATTTCCTTCTACCTGCGTTCTACATTGTGTCAGCCTTTCCTTCTTCCTGCACAGAGAGCCATCTATCATCATTCATCACCGCAACTGTATTATCAAATTCGCACTTCTTCGTGTTTCGGCTTCCTTCATAATGCACTATATTTTCTTTCACTGTTACATGAGTGAATAGCCAGTCTCATTATTCATTATCAATGCATAAATGTAGATAGCGTCTTTCACACCCCGCCGTCTCTTTCTCCACTTTCAATATTGATTTCCAAGTTGTATTGTTCTTACTCTTTATTTATATGAAACCTGGCTGCCTCCAAGAATGTGTTTTTACGTCTCTTCTTACATTACCATTATTACTTGAATATTTGAAACTTCCACAAGCTTCCCCTTTAATGTCGACTCTCCCCACGCATTTTCGTTCCCTACCATGAAGATGATCCCTTATTTCTTTCCTTAATTCACTTCCTACGTGGCGTTAATCTATCCTTTCCTTCCGTTCATCCTCATCCCCCACCGTCTTCAATTTTCCCTTTAATACCACTCTTGTGCTTCCCGCGTCATCATCACTCAGGTGCCTCCACCACAGAAATTCAATAAAGTGTCAGACTCCACTTACCCAATACACTTTCTCTCCTGCATTTTTCCTTAATGCAGTTACCTTTCCCTTGTTTCCTGTTTTTTTTTTTTTTTTTTTTTTTTTACGGTGTTTTGTATTTATCATGTGAGAGGGTGATAAGTTAGGTGTACAATTTACCATTTTTACTGTTATTTCTGTTCCCATATGTTATTTCTGTGTTATTTTCTTATTTATATTTCGCAGCACTTTTTTTGTGTGTCTATATATATATACTGTGCAATTTATCTTTTTTTATTTCCCTTTTTATTTATTTATTTATTTATTTATTTTCCCCCCTCTTCTTGCCAGCAATCCCCAGCGCCAATGAGAGGCCGTCGCCCCGCCGCCTTATCAGGTCCCCGCAGCCCCCATAAGGCAGCACTCTCTCCGGGCAGCCCAGCCATCCACTTGCTTCCACACATCACCACCACCACCGAAAAGGTCACTGGTCTCAAGTTATAATTTAAGACTAGGATAGTTTTCTCTTTTTTCACTGCGTCATTTTGCATTCCCCTGTGTGTGTGTGTGTGTGTGTGTGTGTGTGTGTGTGTGTGTGTGTGTGTGTGTGTGTGTGTGTGTGTGTGTGTGTGTGTGTGTGTGTGTGTGTGTGTGTGTGTGTGTGTGCGTGCGCGTGTGTTCGTTACATTTAATAATAATAAAACACGCAATAACTCATAATGGTAAAAAAAGAGGTAGCGTTGAATGATCATGTCGCCAACAATTCATCCGTGCATTATTTACTCCCCGCTGCGCCACTGTGCGCGCCTCCCTTCCCGTACCTCACCTGGGAGTGCCATGCAAACTCCTTCATGAACTCCGTGATGAAGAAATAGGAGAGCTGGCGCCTCTGTCAATGAGTTTCTCGGTCTTCCCTCGCGCTTAATGAAGGTCACTTCCCCGACGTTCCCGTCATTAACTCTCTCCCTCTTGTGACGCACCAAGTAAACAAAGGGTTGGCAGCTTAATGAATGATTACGATTCGTCTTTCCTCGAACCTCCCTGTCTGACACCATGCACAGCAGCAAGAGCAGGACGTTGCCTGTTTGTGCAGCCCGCGCTTCACATGGCACTGACTCACACACCGTTACGGTTTAGTGCCTTCCTCAACGGTCACCCTGCGAGGTCCTTTGCACACGATACAGTGGCTCCCCAAACAATGACACACACATCACCGATCTCAATAGCCAACGGTCGACAGTGTACCAACGAGACCCAAAGCAACACCCCAACAAGACAAAGTACTTACTTGCGCTGACGGCGGTGCAAACGGCAGCCAGCAGGAGCAGGAGGAAGGGTGTCAGCAGCGGGGGGGCCGGGACGGAGCCAGCACAAGGCGCTCCGGGCCGCATCCTGCTCCCTGCTGTAGGGGGGGAAGACCACAGACACGGTTAACTACCAACCTTTCAAACATGCAACCTTACTGTGATGCAGACACTCCCCCGCGGCGGCCGGGGGTCTTGGCAGCCTGGGGTTACCGCCTAGGGGCGCCTCACGTCATCTGGCCGGCCGATCCTCGGGCGTCATGACACAGGGGGACGCGCAGTGACGCCTTCACCACTATACTGTGATACCTTCACCAACCACGACACATTTATTTCACTAGTTCTTTTTTTCTTTCTATTATATTATTTTCCATTCACTAAGTTTTTTTTTTTCCAACTTTTTTACGGCATTGGATTTTTCACAACACTTATTCACACTGTAAAGAAATGTATACATAAATTACTTGATGGCTATTTACACAATAACACGAAAAACGAGAGTATTTGACGCATAAATACGACAGGCATATATCAAAACAATATACTGACGCCGGTGAAAAATGGTCACTTAATTAAAAATCTTTCAGTTGTGTAATATGTAACTCTCTCTCTCTCTCTCTCTCTCTCTCTCTCTCTCTCTCTCTCTCTCTCTCTCTCTCTCTCTCTCTCTCTCTCTCTCTTTCTCTCTCCACGCCAGTGCTCCCCAAACCCTCTAAATCAACCCATTCCTCACGGCTGCCTCACGCCCGGAGTCACGCCGCCGATGGGTAAACACGGCCAACAACCTCCCCCTTCCTTCCCACCTACTACCGCCCCCCGCCTCACTCGTCCTTAACCACCACACCACCGCAGCGTCCCCTATCAAGGCACGCACCGCCCAACATTCCACACTTACTACCCACCCACCTTCACCCAAAGGACCCCAACGACACACACTGACACACACGCACACACACACACAGGGACGAAAACAATACACAGTCACCTTAACCTTACACATACGTAGGTACACATAAAGCCTGTGATGGTGTACACTAGGAAAGACAGGACGGTGGAATGAATCAAGACGATACACAGAATATTGAAGGGATCTCATTATTATCCTTTCTCTTCTAGTATTTCTTCCTTGCTACCTCCTTTACTGCTACTCGTCTTCTTCCTCCTCCTCTTTCTCCTCCTTCTCCTCTTCCTGTGCCGTCTCTCACCGCCGGTATCTAGCAATCAGTACCGCACATCCGTCCCCACTGTCTTCACCCTCCTTCGCTCCCTCCCTCGGGGCTGCCACAAGAAACGAATTTTTCCTCCCGTGTCCGGTGTCCATCCCCCCACTTTCTTATCTTTTCACTGTGTACTGTTTCCTTTTTCTTGCCCCTTTTTATCCTACTAAATCTTCACTCCTCGGCAAGATTACTCCATTCCCCCATCTGCTACTTCGAATCTTTCTTCCTTAGAGGGTTTACGTCTCTCTCTCTCTCTCTCTCTCTCTCTCTCTCTCTCTCTCTCTCTCTCTCTCTCTCTCTCTCTCTCTCTCTCTCTCTCTCTCTCTCTCTCTCTCTCTCTCTCTCTCTCTCTCTCTCTCTCTCTCTCGTCTTTTCCTCCTTTTCCTCCAGTCCATTCTTTCTCCTCTCCTTTATCCCACCTTCCTTCTCTTCCCTCTTCCTCTCTATCCTCTCCTTCTCCTCCCCTTCTTTCTGGTGCTGTACTTCTTTTTCCTCAACCTCTCTTGAAACTCCACCTCTTTTTATCCCCTACTTTTTCTTCCTTTCCTTTCTCCCCCTCTCTCTCTCTCTCACTCCTCCTCTTCATCATTCTACTATGCTGTATCTTCTTCAAAGGTGCCTCTTCCTTCCTACCCTCTCTTCCTCCCAGGCTGTAAGACAACCATCCATACATGTTACCAAATATATTTCCTGGCCATGTGATTTACGAGGCTGACTGCGAGAACATTGTATTGCAATTACACACACGGCTGGCTGGCCACTCTCCTGGGGGTCCTTCAAGCCACAGTGCTGCCCTCTACGTGCGCCTCCTGCCTCTTTTGTTTCGTCTCCCTCCCTCCCTCTCTCTCTCTCTCTCTCTCTCTCTCTCTCTCTCTCTCTCTCTCTCTCTCTCTCTCTCTCTCTCTCTCTGATGTGGTAAATGATAATAATGACGGGATGCTTTGTACACAACACAATGTTTTGATGAATGAGAAATAATGAACTTGGTGGTGTGATGAATCGAGGCAGCTAATGTAAGCAAGGAGTGTGAGATGATAGTCTAGAATCCTTGCCGGGAATGAAATGAGAGTGAGAGCGAGAAAACAAAATATCAAACGTCTACATACTTGATCTCTCTCTCTCTCTCTCTCTCTCTCTCTCTCTCTCTCTCTCTCTCTCTCTCTCTCTCTCTCTCTCTCTCTCTCTCTCTCTCTCAACAGCACGGCTTTACCCTCAGCAGCCCACACATCCCGCCATCTCCCTGAAGTCTAACAGGTGTACCGAACTGGACTTTCTTTGGAGATGGTACTATTGTTGCAGCGACTCGGTTCTTCCTTGTGCACACATAATAACTCACCACCTCCCTTTGATACGGGAACACAAAGCCTCCTTTCACAAAAGTACCTGCCTACAGTAACACAACCTGTCCTGTACCAACACTACTAAAGGCCCAGCACATTAATGCCACAATATTCAGGCGTACAACTAACACTGGAATAGCAGCAGAAGGGAAGTAAAAATGGATAGATACACTTCTGTCATTACCTAAACGTTTTTGAGACTGGAAGGGAGGCTGGAGACAGCATATTTGTTAATCTGTTTTTCTTTTTTTTTTTTTTTTTGTGGAGAAAATACAAAAGATATTAGAGGTAATGTTGGCGTATGAAACGAGGAAAACCCTTGTGAAGAATCATTTACGATAAGAATCATATTAAATACTGAATTCAGAGTATATATATATATAACAAAAAAAAAAAAAAAAACGGCGGTACAGTCATTATAAGAGAGAATATCCGTACTTGTATTGTTCTGGCTATGTGATGAAGAGTGGGAAGTTTTTTGCTCCAGATAACATTCTCTCTCTCTCTCTCTCTCTCTCTCTCTCTCTCTCTCTCTCTCTCTCTCTCTCTCTCTCTCTCTCTCTCTCTCTCTCTCTCTCTCCTCTGTGTGTGTGTGTGTGTGTGTGTGTGTGTGTGGTGAGGACGTGTCCAGCACCCGGACGGTCTCGCCAATTTGCAGCCTCCAGCCCGCCTCTCTCCTGGACAAGCCACAGTAACGCCCAATCTACATAGCGTCCAGGTGGCGGCTATGGCTACACACCACCACCACCACCACCACCAGCCCTGCCACCACTATCCTCATCACCATATACACCGCCACACCACCACACATATCAGCGCTATAATATATATCACACTGTGACACTCACCACCACCACCACCACCACCACCACTTCCCTCATTACCATACGCACCATCACACGCATCACCACTCTACTACATGCCGCATCCATTAACACATGTAAATATACCAATGCCACAACGCCATCACGAGCGCCACTATGTCAAAACACCACAGGCACCACAATAAACATCAGCACCAAACAGATAAACCACAAAACTAAAAATTATACCACTGTCTACCATCACCACCACCACCATCACGACTGCCATCACCCCAGCCCCGCCCCGCCCTATCAATGCCCGCGGAGAGAGACGCACACACCCTTGAGAAAAGAATAGGGAGAATGGACCACCAAAGAGATGAAAATATATTCTAGTCGACCTTTTTATTTGCAAGTTTGCTGTCATATTCACATATATATACATTTTTTTTTTTTTTCACAAAGCGTATTTGAAGTTTTTACCACGGCCTGCGTAGAGAAATCGTATTATTGTCGGTATTCGTGACGGTAAAACGTAAATGTTGCGCTGAATATTTTTATTTTACTGCATGTGAAGAAATGTCAAAGGGCATTTTTCTACAGCATAACTACAGCGGCGTGAGGTGTTTAATAAGGTCACGACACTGCGAATAATGTGTATGTTAAAGAGGCAGGCACACTACCTACCAACACACACACACACACACACACACACACACACGGAGGACAAAAAAGAAGAGGTAAAAAAAATAAAAACTCCAACCAGCCGTCACAGGAAACCAATATGGAAGAAGTTGCCGCGGGAAGACAAGTGGCGATTCTGGTCCGCTCGGGTGTGACTACTTTACTGCCTACCACTGTCCCGCCTTCCCCTCGCTGCCTCCTCCTTCCTGGCCCTCCCTCGCTCACCACACACACATACATAGTGGGAAGCCTCTGTGTGTGTGTGTGTGAGTGTGTGTGTGTGTGTGTGTGCATCAGTAACTGCGGTGTTTGTGTCTGTGGTCCACTGTTTGATTAGATTAATCAGTTCAGTAATACAATCTCCAATACCTGACCGTACTGGCGACGCTTCATCCTTCCTCCTCCCTCCCCTTCCCATCCCTTCTCCCTCACCCTGCCCCATCTCCTCTCCAGCATTCCCTTTCACTCCATGCCCACTCTACCTCCTGACTCTCAATTCCTCACTCCCCCTCTTCCCCAACTGGTCTGCTTCTCGCAAATTCCAGTTTATTAGTTTGTTAGTTTTTTTGAGGCTCAGTTGCTGGGAGGGATAAAAAGTGTGGGTCCTGCTCTGTTTAGGTGAGGTATATATATTCTCAGGTCATTAAGGGCGCTATTACCATATTACTACGATATATCTTAATGATGTTTTACACTGTAGCAATAATAAAACTCCTGCTGGGAATAGTTGTCATGTTTCTATGTTGTTTATGGATGGTGAGGTCTTGTAATTAAATAGATGAGTTAATGGGATCCTAACTCAATTGTTCGCAACCTGCCGCCGTGTATAATTTTTTCACCTTAATATTCTCACCTTAAAGTAACAATATCAAGCTGCCATAGGGTTATTTTGATGAAGCGCTGCAGTACACAACGCGCTCAGTTTATTGTGATACCAGCTTTTTAAAAACTACTTTCACGTCACACGAGCGAATATCCTGATTCCTTTTTTGATTCCATGTATTATTTTTTTTTTCATACACTATCGTTCATTACGACTTTAAAAACAACAACAACAAGTTCTACCGCACGACCACGACTACACACACACACACACACACACACACACAAATAAGCCACGACTACTCTGCATAAGAATTAAATAACCCAACCTTCCACTCCTACCTCCCCATACACACCCCTTCCCTTTTTCCCATTACACGAAACACCCCTACAACAGAAACACCCGAAATCTATCCCCATCTCAAAACCTGCCCCCCCCTTCCCCCTTTCCCCCTCTAACAAAAAAATCAAGCGCTCCGTCAAGAACAGGAGGCCACATTACGTCCCGAGTTCTCTCACCAGGAAAATTAGAACCGGATCTGAACTAACAGGAACCGTGTAGGACCGAACCACATGCAGCATTATCCTCGCCCCTCTAGAAAAAGAGAGAGAGAGAGAGAGAGAGAGAGGAGAGAGAGAGGAGGAGAGAGAGGAGAGAGAGAGAGAGAGAGAGAGAGAGAGAGAGAGAGAGAGAGAGAGAGAGAGAGAGAGAGAGAGAGAGAGAGAGAGAAGAGAGAGAGAGGAGAGAGAGAGAGAGAGAGAATAGTCAATAATTTAGTGAGAGGGAAGGACACATGGCAGTAAAATTCGGGTCCCCAAAAAACTAGAATTATTATTATTATTATATATTATTATTATTATTATTATTATTATTATTATTATTATTATTATTATTATGATATCAATGGTAGAATCGCGTCTGATGGCAAGCAAAATAAGCAGGTAGACGGAGGAGCTTAATTATTATTATTTTTTTTGTTTACATATATTAATTAGCGGTATTAGCGAAATGAGGCACAGGCGAGGAGGGAAATTCAGTCCATGCCGCGGGGAATACGAGAAATAGGAGGAAATATGTTTGTAGTGTGCTGTAGGGGAGGCGGGAATGAGGGAATGAGGGGAGGGAATGAGGGAAAGGAAATTAAAATCCTGAATACATATATTATGAAAAAAAAAAAGCATAGAAAAAAAAAAAACAGGAAGGGAAAATATATCTGCAACGAAAAAGAAATGTAAATATATATAGAGAGAAAAGGGTGGAAATGGAGGAACGAGAGAAAAGAAATTGTTGAATTGAATCATAAAAAAAAAGGAAAATATAAATTCCGACCAAAGAAACTTTAAATTAAAATAAATCATAAATCGTGCGAACCATTAAGAGTTTTCACTTACTCATCAACGCTAAGCCCAAGATGAAGGAAGGAGAGAGAGAGAGAGAGAGAGAGAGAGAGAGAGAGAGAGAGAGAGAGAGAGAGAGAGAGAGAGAGAGAGAGAGAGAGAGAGAGAGAGAGAGAGAGAGAGAGAGAGAGAAATATTTCATCTCAAGCGCTACAATATCCTTGCCATTACCCAACTTCCTCGCTATCATCACTACCCCTCTCTCTCTCTCTCCCTCTCTCTCTCTCTCTCTCTCTCTCTCTCTCTCTCTCTCTCTCTCTGGTAAGTAAAGCTTCATACACCTGACTTCTCCTGTCTCCACACATGTTTGTCTGCCTGCTTGCACGCCTGCCTGTCTTTGTATGTATAAATGCATGTGTATATTTATGTATGTGTGTATGTACGTAAATAAGTGTATGTATGTATGTGCCTCCTTACCTGAACGCTTATGCTTGTGTACACGTGTGCCTGTCTGTCTGTTTGCCCGTCTGTCTGGTTAGTGTCTGGTGTTTCGCTGCATCTTCCCAGATTACACCTCGTCATTTCATTCAGTGCATTTGGTTTATTGTGTCTGAGGTGAAAGTAAATAGAGCAAACATTTTCTCTCTCTCTCTCTCTCTCTCTCTCTCTCTCTCTCTCTCTCTCTCTCTCTCTCTCTCTCTCTCTCTCTCTCTCTCTCTCCCCCGCTCTCTCCATCCCCTAGTCTTTTAATTGTGTTTATTTCCTGTTCGTGTGTCCTCCACAATGGTTACACAATCTTTTTTTAATGTTGCAGAAATGCTGTGTAACACCCTGTCCTGCAATACTGCCCCCTCGAATACGGCGGCAACAGTTCACCTACAAATAGCTCATGTAATAATATATTTAGTGTGTTATTTGAACGAAGAGAGAGAGAGAGAGAGAGAGAGAGAAGAGAGAGAGAGAGAGAGAGAGAGAGAGAGAGAGAGAGAGAGAGAGAGAGAGGAGAGAGAGAGAGAATGGGAGGTCGGGAAAGGTGGGGGACGAGGCAGGTAGGCACGCTCTGCTGGCCTTGATTACAGACAAAAGGCAGTGACCGAGCAATACAGGACACATTTTGCCCTTTCCTGGAACGCAGCAAGCAGTACACAGAGGCGGGGGACGCAAAACAGAAGGCTACATCGAGTGATTAAAATGTGCGAGGAATTACTAAAACAAAACTGCGGACTGAGGCAATGCACTCACACACACACACACACACACACACACACACACACAAGGACAATTTACTACAAGTGCTCAGAAGAGAAGGTGCAAGACGGGGTTTTGTGCTCAAACATGCGCAGAACATCGAAGAAAAATAAACAGGCTGTGTGTGTGTGTGTGTGTGTGTGTGTGTGTGTGTGTGTGTGTGTGTGTGTGTGTGTGTGTGTGTGTGTGTGTGTGTGTGTGTGTGTGTGTGTGTGTGTGTGAGCGCTTTAAAGTATATAAAAATACTACAATAAAGGACAGTCAGAGAAAAACAGAACAAATGTAGAACGAAAGAACGGAACGCACACTAGAGACAAAGAGAGAGAGAGAAAAAAAATGTGAAAGTGTGAAACAGCGTAAACATAAATTTCGCAAAAGACAATTCAAGACAGTTAAAAAGAATGTGTGGCTAAAGAAAAAGATATATAACAGAAAACGAAGGTGGTGTAGCAAAGAAAGGAGGAGCAGGAGGGAAGGGATGGAGTAGGGAGCCAGGGAGAGGAGCGGCGGCAGCAGCAGCAGGCTGGGAAAACACGAGGCATCACAAGACGCCAGGTCGATGTGAAAGGAAGCAAAACTCTCTGGATCTCATTAGGAGCACGCAAAGCAAACCTCCTATGCTTCCTCCTCCTCCTGCCGGTGCTGCTCCTCCTCCGTCCCTTACCTTTCTTTCCCCTTTTTTTCCCCCCCGGCCACCTGCTCGGGCGATGACATCCTCAGCAAACCCAACTTGCAGAATAGCGTGTAATTTACACACCAATTTACACAACAATATCCCGCCCTGCCTTCACAACTTTTGCACCTCCTTTGTAGACACAGTCCCGCGGCCCGCCACCCGTAATGCTGCAGCAGACTTTGCCCCCCACCCCACCCACCCTCCGCTCCGCCGCACCCCTCCCACCTGTCCCCGTCCCCGCCACACCTTATGACGCCCGCCTGGTGACTATGCTGTTTATTATTCTTCGCGGTGATACAGCTAAGCACTCCCAAGTTATTACCTACATATATTACCGTTATCATTACTTCTACTAATGTCACCATCATCATGAACATTATTATCATTGAGCAAAATCATCAGGGTAAAGCTGATGACCACTACAACGAGCTTCTTACTTTTCATAAGGAATGAGACAGAAAACTTATTATAATCGAATGCGTTCAAACAAAGGGATTTTGAAATGGTAGAAAATCTTTCCGGCTGTTTCGCAAGTATTGCATACAATGGACTGGGAAAATATGACCGGGGTTCACGGGGAAGAGGTATATACTTGGAACAGATTGTGTCCAGCCGTGAGGGATGGCAGAGTGTGTATATCAATCGGTATTACCTCCAGCCGCATGTACACACACACACACACACACACACACACACACATCACTGGCTGTCACCATCATGAGATTTACGTCAGACACCGTAAATTACTGTGTGTGTGTGTGTGTGTGTGTGTGTGTGTGTGTGTGTGTGTGTGTGTGTGTGTGCGCGCGCGCGCGAACAAGTCTAATCAATTAAGGAGAGAATACGAGTACTCTGCGAAGGTCACAATACTGTGTACCCGCGCGCACGCGCGCGCGCACACATGCACGCGCACGTGCACACACACACACACACACACACACACACACACACACACACACACACACACACACACACACACACACACACCTCAGCCTATCAAATATCACCTGCCAATATTTGTATGCAATGGAATCTAACAGTACAAAGTCATCATCATCATTTTACTCCCAGTTAAGACGAAATATTGCGATGAAATTTCAGCAGATGTTCTTTAAGTCCTGGAAACCCAAATACCGAAGCCAGCTATCTCGTGACCTGGAGGTTCTACTTAGGAGCGATAACCCGGACTGGGGGTTAGCTGAGGAGGAGCGGCTAGCCGGGGTGCTCCGGGTGTGCTGGGGATCTTAACATTTCCCAGCGTGTGATTAAGACGCTCAAAATATAATGTGGCGAGGCGATGATATTAGTGATAAAGGAGCATGATAGTCCATGATAACACACAAACACACACACACTTTTTAAACAGTGAGGATCGTGTTGCCAGCTATATATCATCCGAATCATCAGCGGGACATGAGTTGCGTGTCTGACGCGAATTAAAAGGTCCCAGCAAAAAAGGGGGTGACTGAGGGGGTGACGCTGATGAGGGAAGTACACGACCCCTCCCCCCCCTCAACCACCCACTGCCCTCACTCCACCCCACTCTGTTCCCTCTCTCTGGAGCGCTGCCAGAAATCAACACTTTGTTTAATGGTACTTGAATCATGCACTATACGGCTAACATGGTGAGTCATAAGTGTCCAGAAAAAAAAAAAAAAGGAATAAACGCAGTAGTAGTGAGTGGTCGGTGGCTGGCGTGGTGTCCCGGCCAGCGTGGTGGTGCGGTATACCTGCCTCTGGCTGTCTATTGTCTCTGCAACGGTTCTTCCCCTCCTGCCTCTCTCCCCCAGCCCTTATCTTACCCGTTGTTCCTCCCATCTCCTCCCTCTCATCCCTCCTCAGTGCTCTAGTAATAACTCTAATCCCCCATCCCACACCAGCTCTTACATGGAGCCATGTTAATGTCAATTAGCTGCTGGAACATGTTAAATGTCGGAAAATCATTATTTCTAGCGGTCAGTGGGGCCACTGGACGCCGTGCGACACTCCACGTGGAACACGAAACGCGACCCTCCGCGGCGCGTATCACAAATGAAGAGTGACAGGACTTAAGTGAATAAGGTACACAGAACAGCGTTGCACGTACACAGGTGCGGGACATTCTTGATACATTAACGTGACAAAATCAATGAAACGCGTACACAACATTCCTGGGAGGCAGTGAACCGCACCGCCACCTCTGCCTCTCACATCGCCTACATAAAAGAAACATGTCTGAGCCGCGTTGCAGTGTCCTGACCTACTTGAGTGGACAGGTTGCAGTCCCTCTCTCTGCCTCGCCTTACTGTATCATGACTGACTCTTCTCTGCACCAGAATCATCCATCGCCTTTATCCATCTTTAGCCTTTCAGACTCGAAGTATATATCCTGTACCTGGGATAACTTCAAAATAGAACGAAAAAAAAAATAACAGTCTCCTTGATATGTTTAATGACGTCCTTCAAAACAAAAGTCGGCGATCTGTCAATACACATGGCGAGACGCAGGAATGAAAGGAAATACTCCCAATACCGTGAACCCACGCTTGCCGTTCATTAAGCACGCGTCAAGGCTGTCCGCTCACATCCACTACATTGCAAACTATTTCGCTCACATCTCCTGAAATCCGGAACAAGTGAGTGCCCACCGAGTTACTAAACTACACAATTTTCGGTCCATATCATCTTAAAAAAAAAGTTGGTGAATTTTTATTTAGGGGATGTTTCTCTTTATATATATATTTTTGCTCACTCGTCGTCCCAACTTTCTTTTTGCCAAAATTATTCCACCCATCATTTTCCATGAACCATCCACTAAGTGCTTCCAGGAATGGCGTTGCTTCCATTACAGGTCTCCTCCTCACCACCACCGTCACCACCTCCTCCTCTACAGCGCTACTGTCTGGCTCACCGCACCGCCGGCCTTTCATCTTGTTCCATCCACATACTTTCGCAATATGTCACATTACTCTCTACGCTGGACTTGTCATTCGCCTCACTCCTCAAAGTTACACTCCTTTCTATGCACCACATCCTATATCGATCTTCTTTATCAGTAGACTGGCCTAGTTGTACTCACTCACACACTCACACCACCAAACACACAAACACACACACACACTCCTGGTCCTCTAATAATGTTCTTCTCGCATGTCCCGCAACATTAAGGCGGCGTCACTGTCACTTGAGAGTTAATGCCGATAAGTTACTTGTTTGGTTCAATCTGATAATGCACAGCAGGCGTCGGACACATTTTTGATCTGCCAGTCACGTTCACTTGTAATTCCTTTGTACTAAAACAGTATATTATTTAGTGAGAGCTTCTGAACTCAATATATGGAGTAAATATATCCTGGTATTCATCTATACTACCTTTGTTTCCTATTGTACTAATGCGTCTGACACCCTCAACTCTAAATTATACTCACGTTCCTATCATTATTCAAACTGCAAGACTCCAATTATTCCCTATCATATCATTACAAAATACGCGAGGAAAAAAATCCAGATAATCAGCTATGAACTTCAGTAACAAAACAGCGGATGCATATCAGGTTGCGTTGCTGTGGTAGGCTTTCTGGGTGGGGATGGGGGAGGAGGGGAGAAAGCTGCAGGAATGGATGCGTGGGTAGGACTGGGCGTGGAGCTGAAGAGGAGTGACGCAAAACTAACGAGTGCGGACAGGACTGGAGGTAAAGAAATGTGGAGGAGGAGGAGGACTTGATGTCAGCGAGGGAGGAGGTGGAGCAGACAGGTGATGGTGAGCATGAATGTGGTGGATGATGAAAGGGTGCGATGGTACAGTGAATGGGAATGGGCGGTGGATTAAGAGGGACCAGGGAGGAGTGCATGAAGAGAAGGTAGGGAGGAAGGAGGGACGGAAGGAAGGAAGGGAGGGAGGAAGGAAGGAAGGAAGGAAGGAAGGAAGGAAGGAAGGAAGGAAGGAAGGAAGGAAGGAAGGAAGAAGGAAAGAAGGAAGGAAACGAGGAAGAAGAGGTGTGGCGTGGGAGGAATGCTGGCCTCCCTCTCACCACCTTACAAGATATTTAATCAGGATGGTCAGGAAACTTTCTCGTCGCAGCAGAGAGGAAAAAAGTGCTGGAGAGAGAAGGAGAGAAACGCGAGCTCACACACACACACACACACACACACACACACACACACACACACACACACACACACACACACACACACACACACACACACACACACACACACACAGCCACACAGGCTGTATATTATAATTAAAACTTTGGCCACGTCCTGCTCACCCAAGTCCAGGCGAGCGAGAGAGAATGAAGGTAAGAGCAGAGTGAGTCACCCAGCCAGTGGAGGGCAAGCCTTTCTAACTACCGCTATTAATCTGCAAGGTGGAATAATCCATATCCGTGTGACACTTTCGCAAGCACACACACACACACACACACACACACACACAACACACACACACACACACACACACATCTGAAAGACACCATGAATTACTAACACAAGCTTTTAAATGAATTCAGGAGCCCTCACTTTTTTTTTTCTCTCTCTCTTTTTGGTTATTTTACGCCCATGTATCAGCTTTGTTCTTTCCCCACTTCTCAGTGCTGCTCTGATGAGACGAGTCCCTCTCTGCCCCACGCTCCCCTCCCCCCTTCACGCCAATGCCTCTGTCCCTGTCCAGACCTGAGGAGTTTATCCAGAGCTTAAGCAAAGCCCATAAAACTCCTCGTAGCTTCAAGTCAGTACACAGGAGCCGGCAAGATGGCTCTCAATATCCTCTTCCATTGGTGCCGGAGATTAGTCCGGGAAAGCAAACGACTTCATTTAATTGAGCCGCAAGAGTGAACGGGTCTGCTCAGCGCGGCGGGTCTTCGATATTTATACATATGATACAATATACGTTATTCACACCCTCCTTCCATGAGTGTAGAGGGTCCAGGCACCAGCCCCAGCATATGCAAAAGAAATTACGATGCATTTGAACTGTGAACAAACTCCCGGATTAAAGCAAGGATGCGAGTCAATTTTATGAAAACTTGAATCACAATAATATATTTGTGATGCGCCGCTGATGTGTTCCCTCGGTGATTAAGAAATACGAGACAGAACCTGAGCGAAGTAAAAAGCCCTCCTTGTTTATTCAGCAGCTTTTATCTTTCTGGATGATTCGTTCGCCACGTGTGTGTGTGTGTGTGTGTGTGTGTGTGTGTGTGTGTGTGTGTGTGTGTGTGTGTGTGTGTGTGTGTGTGTGTGTGTGTGTGTGTGTGTGTGTGTGTGTGTGTGTGTGTGTGTGTGTGTGTGTGTGTGTGTGTGTGTGTGAGAGAGAGAGAGAGAGAGAGAGAGAGAGAGAGAGAGAGAGAGAGAGAGAGAGAGAGAGAGAGAGAGAGAGAGAGAGAGAGAGAGAGAGAGAGAGAGAGAGAGAGAGAGAGAGAGAGAGAGAGAGAGAGAGAGAGACATGGAACTGATATGATGGAGAAACAAAGGCCAGGAAGAGAGAAACGTATGGAAAGTGTAACAGATGAATTGGTATTTTTACTGAACGAAGAAAAAGGAATATGAACAAGAACAGCAAAGCTACGAGGAAAAAAAATAAATAAATAAACAGATAAAAGAGATAAAAGATAAGAAACTGCTACAATGGAACACAATGAAAAACTTGACTCATAATAAAAGACTTGATACAAAATACATATATGACACCAAATACTGGACGCGGCTGAGAAAAGCGAGTTAGGAAGGGAAAAGTAAGGAATGGAAAGGCGGGTGCAAAAAGGAAGGATAGAAAAAGACAGGTAAAGATCGTAGGTAGTGGATAAAAGGGAAGAAACTGAGATGATATACAGCAGAAAAATAAAATAGAAATAAGTGTAGGAAAAGGTATTAGCCAGGTGATAGAAAGGTAGAAACAGACAGAATAAGACAGGAGATAGGTAAACATATAGATAGAACATGAATAACTGAGGGAGGGAAGGAGGGAGGGAGGGGCTGAGGAGGACTGATGGTTGGGGAGCAAGCAATAGGGGTTCTTTCGCTCTCACATAATTCAACACCTACAAAAATAGCTCATTGGAGCGAATTATGGAGATGAGGTCATACATGTCGAAGAGGTGAAAGCTCTTAAGAATAAATTTCATCACGTCTTTTCTTTAAGATTAAGTGGCGGAGCGACTCAGCAGGAGGTTCAACAGACGCAGTAAAAGACTCAATAAGGCAATTCAGCAGACTCAGCAGGCGGTTCACTACTCAGGAAGATCGGCAGCAGATCCGCGACTCTCAGCTCCAAGCCCCCTGCGACACGCGGTGCGAGGAGACCACTTACTTGCTCTAACTTTGCAAATTGAATAGTCAATAACAGCCTTGAGCAAATCTTGGCCGCGGGAAACTAATGGAAAACGGAAAACAGGTAGTTAGGAGGATGTAAGCGGCCACCACACATCTTCATCCTAAACCGTGGTTATGTTCAGGGAAATAGTTACTTAGAGGAAGCTGTCTGAGGTACAAGGTGACGTGTGAGTGTCAGAAAACTGTGCACTGAGCAATAAGTCAGAAGCAGAGCACATATATTGGCATGATTTTCGTACCTCTATTTTTTATGAACAGTAAAGTAATCTCAATACAAATATAAATTAACTGACGCTATACCTGTCATTCATGTCCCAATAGTATCTTATACAGTATCCGCACTTCGCCACACTCGCAGGCATGCACGGCCCGTATAAAAAGGGAGGATGTCCAGACCAAAAAATTCCTATATTTCTCTGTCCTGACAATTCATATTTATTGAGACCCAAGTTAAGATAACATCGCCGCTTCTTTGATAAATAAAAGTTGCGCCCATCAAGGAATCCATCAGCTCCACCTCTTGTCTGGATCGCGCCACACGGTACACGGTGTACAAAATTCTTTATCCTGGCATGACGCTTGTTCGATTAATGGTTTGTATACCAAGGAAAAAGCTTGAGGATGTAAAGAAAATAAAACCCAACGAATGACAAACTGCCAGGCAAAGAGTTTCAGCAGCCATGGACAAGGTGAGCAGCGTGGCAAAGCGTTACTTAGTGCATGTCTGTTAACTTTACATTTTAAGCTCATTTACGCTTCCAGCGACGCGCTGATAGAATAAATCCGCTCACCTCGCCACCAGCCGCCATACAGGCAATTTCCACTCGGCGCGCTGAGCTGTTTTCATCATCACTAAAATGGTTAATCCCTGAGGACGCCGTAAATTAGCATCCAAAATGGGTTAAGGTTCACGATGAATAAGTAATTTCATGGTTTTTCCGTCTGGCGAAGATGAGACTGATGCCACTCCAGGTTTTTGATGAATAGTAATGCATACTAAGTCTCTTCACAGACTACTTGAGAGATATTCACGTCCAGTTTACGCAGCGTCGTCCAGTACCACACCACGTCCTTCCTGCAGCCTGCTGACTCACACTAAGATATTCGCGGCTTCACGGCATTTATCTGTCCACCACTATGACTGGCTGCATCTAAAGAATGCAGAGACATATACAGATAGACAAAACACTGCAGTATATCTCTTCGGGCATCTCTAAACTGCTGGAGCCCTTTGAGCAGTGTGGTACGCCGCCTTCTGAACGGACCTACTCGGAATTACAAATGGTTAGGTTCTGGAGAGTGCTTCCAGGTGTAAGGGCGCGCGCGCGCGCACACACACACACACACACACACACACACACACACACACACACACACACACACACACACACACACACACACACACACACACACACACACCGTATCGGACAGGGCCAAATACTAAGTTAACATCATTGATCAGCAGGTCACCACGCAGCTGTTCACGGCAGCACGGTACATTCAGTGCAACACCGATCAAACACTTGCGGATTGTGACACTTGAACTGGAATGTCAGTGCTGGTTGTTCAGGGATGAAGAACTGCTTTTAAGCCCTGCGATGACCGAAAAGTGCCATCCAAAGTGGTGTTGAGGACAAAGTGTTTCTAGCACGTCTCGTAAAACGTGTGAAATAAGGTAGACTTCTGGAAAATGATTTCAATAATTAATGTGTCGGGTACTGTTTTCTACATATTGATTAAAATTGATATTCTTTACAAGTATCTTTCATTCTCTACCCACGAAGTCCAAAGTGTTTGTACGAGAATGGTAAGTATATCATCTAGGCTCCGCAAAACAGTGGCTTCGCCTTTCAGTGTGTGCATTCCCCCCAGCCACCACAGCTCAGGATGCTGGATTATAAAGGAGGACAACTTGAGGTGACATAACAACAAAATGCCTAAGCTGGAAGATACGTGCACCTAATGTCATTCACAATGAAGTATTCTGTTGAGTTAAGCTCTAACATTCTGAAAATTCTGCATTAACCTCCTTTAAAGAAACAAAGCACTTCAACCATTATTCTAATAACTACCATTTGCAAATAACATTTTCAAATTAATTAGGCAATATTAATTAATCAGTAAACTACAACGGAGAGTAGCAACGGCAAACAAAGGTTGATTCTGCAGTCTCTCCTAACCTCTCAACCACAAAGGCCACCCACCATACTCTTTAGCGTCTTAGTAGTGTCATCACACTCACCTCTCAAGATAAACCCCGCTGAGACAACCACTACTATCACCCAGTCTTCATGGCATACTCAGGCAACAATTACCCTCACAACCACTGGGTGCGGCACGGTCGTCGCGACGCCCTTTTCACCTCACCGTTTACCGTTTCCCTCACTGGCCTCTCATCACCGACACGTCCCGCCCTGTACTGCCACGTCCAGCCTCGCCCTTACTTATCTTCACAAAGGCTTACGAACTTAAGGCCAGACAAGTTCGAAGCTTAATCAAAGCCCGCTAGAACTTAAACTCTAAAGCATGGCTGAGGGGAAACACTAGATTCGTAAAGGAACAATATACAGTATAATCATGAGTATGAAAACGTCATGGAGTTCGAATGAAGACCGTCACAACATACAATGATAATAAAAGCTCTCAGGGAGAGTAGAAAAAAAGACCCAAAGTGCATTTTTATAGTCTTGAAAAATATATAAACGCTACAGTCATTTAATTACAAATTAGCAGAGAGAGAGAGAGAGAGAGAGAGAGAGAGAGAGAGAGAGAGAGAGAGAGAGAGAGAGAGAGAGAGAGAGAGAGAGAGAGAGAGAGAGAGAGAGAGAGAGAGAGAGAGAGAGAGAGAGAGAGAGAGAGAGAGAGAGAGGAGGCATCAGTGGATGGAGGATAACGAAGCTCACGTTCTCGTTAAAATAAAATGAAAATAAGGCACAAACACGAGAGGCGAAACATAAAACGCGAATATGAAAATAAGTCCTTCCTTCTTTAGAAAAGCTTCACTGTCACTCCGCCACACACCCAGAGTGATGAGGCGGAACGGCTTGATGTAAACAACGTTAATAATAAACAACACCTCGAGGCAGAACAGCAAAGATAAAACACAGAGCCAAGGGCCAGCTCTCCTGACAGAAGGACTGAGAGACGGGTGGCACGGGAATGAGAGAGGAAGATGGATGGGGGCTGGGGCAAGGATTACGGAAGAGGAGGAGGGTGAGACAGGGGAATGTACAGACAGAGCATAACCTCCCGCCCCCTCCGCCCCTCTCCGTCAAGAGCAGCCGTCCCTCCTTGATCTGCCGTTGACAGTTTGACGCAAGGCTGACGGGGAGACTGAAAATTGAGTGTAAAAGTATTTGGAAATGAAGAAGGGGGAGCTGTAGTGGTGACCTCTTAGCTAAGTGAAAAGGGTGTTAGGCTGGCTCCGGTGTGAAGACCCAAGGGTTAAGGGATGGCGTGGTGAGACTCAGCAGGGGTAAAGAGGGACAGCAGGAAGAAAATCTTGCTTAAGAAAATTTGAGGTGAGACTACTGAATATGACACCACCTTTGACGGAGGAGGAGGAGGAGGAGGAGGAGGAGGAGGAGGAGGAGGAGGAGGAGGAGGAGGAGGAGGAGGAGGAGGAGGAGGAGGAGGAGAAGGAGAAGGAGAAGGAGGAGAAGGAGAAGGAAGAGGAGAAGGAGAAGGCGAGAAGAAGGAGGAGGAAGAACAGACCAAGGATTCTATTTGAACAGATAAAAAATCAAGATGTAAAAGCTGAACGACTAAAAATGAGAGAGAGAGAGAGAGAGAGAGAGAGAGAGAGAGAGAGAGAGAGAGAGAGAGAGAGAGAGAGAGAGAGAGAGAGACGGTGACATGAAGGGAACGCGGTGATTAATTCAGTTCGACTACCCTACCTCGTGGCGTGATGAGAGAAAAGTTTCACAGAACATACAAGATACACAGAGACGGACAAGGGAAGGAGAGGAGGCGGCGGGACAGAGGGAGCGGAGGACCCTTGGGGAGAGGAAGGAGGAGGAAGAGGAGGAAGAGGAGGAAGAGAAAGGATGAATATAAGCGGGGAGAGAAAGAGGAAGGGAGAGGGAAAAAAAAAAGGTGAGAAGGGAAGAGAAGGGAGTTAGGGGGAACCACTACATAAGCTGGTACGTGGTGGTAGGGGGAGGGGGTGGTGGCGGTGGGGGAGTGATGGGGTAGAGTTCATATAAGTGGGGTAGGGGGCTAGGGGTCCTGGGAGCCTTATTGCCGCCAAGGATCAGGGCGACTTAATAAAGCAGGCAATAAGGGGTGGCTCCAGGTAAATGGTTGGAGGCTCGCCTAGGTGAAGGCTACAGCCCTCCACCCCAACACCCCACACCCAACACCACTCCCGCCTCCTGCCCCGCCCTGCCCTGTCCTTCTCTCTTGCCTCTCGCCCCGCCCCGCCCCGTCCCGCCCCGCCCCGCCCCGTCCCGCCCCTCCCCGCCTCGCCTCGCTTCGCCTCGCCACGTCCTCCGTGTCGTTCCTTTCATCTCTATCTTGTCTTTGTCTCTTTCTTCTTGCTGTTCCCTTTTTTTTCATTCCTCTCGCTCTCTTTCTCCTCTCGACGCACTAACCAACTCCTATTTTCTTTCCCCCATTGTGTTTCTCCCTCCCCCTTTGGGTTCTCAGAGAGAGAGAGAGAGAGAGAGAGAGAGAGAGAGAGAGAGAGAGAGAGAGAGAGAGAGAGAGAGAGAGAGAGAGAGAGAGAGAGAGAGAGATCCCACCCCACCTCTGCAGGGCAATAGATAGCGAGACCCGCCAACTTCCTCGCCACCAACAGGAAAAACTGCCTTAATACCGCCTCCATATTGCCTGCCAAGTTTTTGTGCCTTCTATTGAAATATAAAGTTGCTTTTGGGTCCAATAAAAACGTCAAGCAAGATGGACGCGTCGGGCATCACTTGCGGAGGAAATGATTGGGCCAGGACGTCCTGTGATACGCGCAGGGAAGGGAGGAAAGGAGAGAATTCTTTGGGTTCCTCCTCCTTCTCCTGCTCGTGGCACAAAGGAGACAAAAGGCAGATGATGAGAGGTGGAATACAATAGGAAATTCAGTAGAAATCCCTTTGATTTTGAAGGACTGATGTAAAATGCTTAGTACACTTCTAAAGTCTTACACGATTTGACAGTGATGGTGAGCGGAGAGTAGCAGGAACAGGGGTGGAGGGATGGTGAAGAGCGATGTAGGTGGAGGTAAAGGAGCGATATATAATAGGAAGAGGCGGGAGAGATGTGCATTGAAACAACCACAAGCTCGTACGAATTACACACTGGTCTTGTTTCCTGATTCTAGGCACGCAACGTTTATGTGTGTGTGTGTGTGTGTGTGTGTGTGTGTGTGTGTGTGTGTGTGTGTGTGTGTGTGTGTGTGTGTGTGTGTGTGTGTGTGTGTGTGTGTGTGTGTGTGTGTGGAGTTACAAAGGTCTTATCTTCACGGTCAGTAGAGTTCGGGAGGACACACTCATCCCGCCGCCCGTGACACCCTCTCTCCCGCCCTCCTCCCGCCCACCACACGCTTCTCGCTTATGTAGACGACGCGGTCCAACTTTATCAGTAAATCCCAACACGGCGTCGCGAGTTTGAATATGAGGTTTTCATGAGTGAGAATAGCAGCGGTGTGTGGGAAAAAGAGGGCGGAAGTGGTAATGGTGACGATAATGGTGGTGGTTATGCTAGTGGCGGTGGCGGTTTCAGTGGTGGTGATGGTGGTGGTTAGAGTGATGGACGTGGTGGTGGTGATGGGGAGTACAGTAATTGAGGTGATGATGGTGATGGAGGCGGCGGTGGCTACATAGGTAGTGATGATAATGAGGAGTGATGATGGTGATTATAATGGTGATGCCAACACAAGGACAGGGATTACTTCGTGACACTTATCGGCATTAACACAAAGCACCACCTCACCTCTCACGACTTCCCTGCAACGACCACACCCAAAGCCACCACGGCCCCGCCCCACGCCCCTCCCTCACCACCACCACCACCATCACTGCGGCGCACCTCACCATCTGAGAAAAACCTTTCTCCACTCCACATCTTTCCTGCCCTCAACACAATACCCTCGTCTCCTTCTTATATTTCACTCTTGCACTATATACTCTTCCCTTATCGCCTCGACCTCTGCTCTCCTCGTCGCTCTTCTCGACACTTCCCTCCCTCTTCGCCTCCAGTTTTCGCGTTTCCTTCGCAAGACACATGTGCACCACTTTGCCCATAATAGTTAAACGATAGCCTCAATTCCCGCCTTCCGTGATGCATGGGTCGGCTCCCTCCTCACCGCCCTCTTTACTCCACACAAAAATTCCCCTCCTAAGTTAAGAGAGACGCTATTTATCCGTGTGTGGCTTGGGGATCAAGTGAGGTGTGCCGGAGGAGTCCCCCAAAGGATAGAGAAAAGAAACACAACGTTGCCTAAGACTTCTTCCCAGGGCTCCAGTTAGATTAAGGCAAGACGCTTTGGCGGAATGAATGCACGATACGAGAGCAAACACACGCCCCTCGCCGACGTACTTTATGTAATTTCTATAACAGGGTCTAGGAGTGTTTAGGCTTCAAGCACCCGACCATTTTTACAGGCTAAGAATTGTAACAACCTCTCTTAACTGGCGAGTACAAGTCGATCGCACAAACAGTGGGCTAAATTTGATAATGTTGTGCAAAGGTTGGTCCAAATTTAGTACGGGGTGGGGGAAGTTAGTTCCTCCTCATTGTTGGGGACTATTAGAATACATCTTCAGTTCCTTTCAACAGGGTAACGAGAATCCGGGGCCGGTCCGCACCTTTAACATAGCGCTGCCTGATGCGAGACGCGGTGAGAGAATGCTGTGGGCGAGCTCGACAAACTATGAGGGACTAGATAAACACTAATTTCCTCTTTAAATATGCTTAGATCTCTGCGTTGATCTAATTCTCTCTCTCTCTCTCTCTCTCTCTCTCTCTCTCTCTCTCTCTCTCTCTCTCTCTCTCTCTCTCTCTCTCTCTTTTGTCGAGTCATTTGTAGACGAAGGAATAGGAAGAGCAACAAGAAAATGAAGAAAAAGAGTTTTAATCACTGCAAAGAGAGCACACACGTCTCCCTCCTCAAGAACGTCACACTGGAAAGGTAAATTACAGCAAATTAGAATGATGTTGGCTTAATGAATACTGGATTTGGAAGAAACGGAGGGAAGGTGAGGTGAGCCGGGGAGGGTGGAGGAAGAAAAAGCTGAGTAATGTGACGAGAATCCACCACCGCCTTGCAACATGTAGCGTAAAATGAATCCTGAATATTATGTAGTATAAGTATTCCTATGTACCGTACGTTCTGTTGGTCTCTGGTGCTTATCATCAAGAAAATAACTTCAAAAATAATTAAAATCTGGTAGCAAGTTATTTATTTATTTATTAATTTTTTTCTTATTTGATAAGCACTGGAACTGAGCGCCATTCAATTCCAGGCCATGAGAACAATATGACAGAAGTGAGTCAACGTTCAGTGGCTTACTCTTTCCGGACGGGAGAACCAGGTCACCGCTAAACCTAAATTAAACGGTGTGTGTGTGTGTGTGTGTGTGTGTGTGTGTGTGTGTGTGTGTGTGTGTGTGTGTGTGTGTGTGTGTGTGTGTGTGTGTGTGTGTGTGTGTGTGTGTGTGTGTGTGTGTGTGTGTGTGTGTGTGTGTGTGTGTGTGTGTGTGTGTGTGTGTGTGTGTGTGTGTGTGTGTGTGTGTGTGTGTGCGCTCGTGCGCGCCTTCCCTTCCACGATGCATACAAAGAAAACCTTTCGCATCAGTGGAATCTTTCAGCTTTACTTGCTTTATTGACTCCGGAAGGCGGCCGATAATCCCCGTCTGACGTGTGAGTTGTGACAGACAGACAGACAGACAGACAGACACACAAACAGATGGACAGACAAAGACTAACAGACGGACGGATGGACAGAAAACACACACACACACACACACACACACACACACACACACACACACACACACACACACACACACACACACACACACACACAGAACATGCCTGTTGAATATAACTACTTTCCTATTGGTCTCTAGTTACTGTATCTCCTAAGGACGCCCCCTGTTGTGAACATACTTAACAAGCTCACACATCTGTCATACTTCTGTTCAACAGCCAATTCACTTGTCTGTGTGTCTCGTGAATTCCCCTATTTTATTTATTTTTTTTTTCGCTCTATGTCTCTCTTCCGCATTCCTCGCAATATTAGATCGACTCTTTCCTCGCTTCCTTCTCCTTTTCTCATGTGTCTTTCTTTTTTCTATGTCTCTTCAATCCGTTTCGTTTTCTTCCTCATTCTTTTCCTGACGGTTCATTTTAAGTTCTTTTCTTTCCCTCTCCACTCCCTCAAATTCCCCTCCTCTTCCCCCACAATACAGAAGACGCGGACGGAAAAAGGAAGAGATAATCCTGCAGAACAATTATTCCAGACCCCAGCTCGCCTTTGTCTGTCGCCTCGTCCTCTAATTGAAAGTGACGAGCTTTAATACGGTTCGCAGAGAGACGGGGTGGTGGCGGCCACGGTCAGCCGCCACGTATACCACCACCCTCCCACTCTCGCCGGCACTTTCACACCTACCTCCCACACAGCCATCCAGTCCATCTTTCCCACCACGCCACTTACTCGCCAACCCACACACCTACAGCCGCCCTTCCATCCACCGCCACATAACCAAAGCCCCCATCTATCCCTCCCCTACATGCTTTGTTACTCTCCCTCTCCTCACTCTCTACCTGCACCTGCCGGTTGCCTTCCCTAACCCACTCCCCCCCCCGAGCCTTGAGTCCACAACCTGCCTACGACCAGGTTTGGGAGAATGGACGACTATAAAGCGTGGCGGCAGAGATTTGGGCACTGCAACACATTAACTCGAGTCCAGAAACACGCCAAAGTATAAGCCTGTTGGCAGCCTTATCTGTGCTCGGCGTAAAGACTGGCGGCCCTCGGGGGAGACTCCAAACAGATTCTGCCTTTTACTCTAGTTTGCGCGGATGGCTTTTCTGCAGCGGAATACTAAATCCAGCATATGTGCATCGCTAAGTATTACTTCTAAGTACTGATATGTACATAAGAAAGCTTACAGAAGACGGTATCACAGAGCAAAACAAAGGACATCACGGGAATCCAATACCAGCACGAAAGCCAAACACATTGGTAAATAATGTAGTAATGTCGAGATTTACTACATCCTATCACATAAATACAACATACTGGATCTATACTGTACACTCATACGCATGTAACATTAACCTGCTGTACGTAAACAGAATAAATCAAAAAGCAGAAATCTGGGAAGGTAGTTTGAGGAAGACGTGTAGCGATGTTATGAGCTGCTGGTGCCTCGCCGCGGCTGCCGAGGCCTGACATGCAATACAAAGGGCGTCTCCTCCTCACAACACGACCCGCACGCCACGAAACGGGATATTCGAAAACAAAATATATATATAATAAAAAGGAGGACATTGCATACGAAACTAATGCTGGACGTTTCCAATCTGCTAGAAGCTGAACCATTGTACCTGTCGCACATATTGCAAAGGAACAGGAGAGATGGACAGGTAGGGGAGGAGATGGCTGGCAATCAGAACATGGCGCGATGCTGGGAGGAGGAGGAGGAGGAGGAGGAGGAGGAGGAGGAGGAGGAGGAGAAGGAGGAAAGGCGTACAAAGGAGGGTGACAATATAAAAAGAAGCCAGGAAGGGCGCTGATATTGCTCGTGGCGATATAAATCATCGCCATTATGATTCCGGCCACTACAAGACATCTCATCTGCCTCTTCTATAGCAACTTTTCCACTTACAGTCCACCCAAAATTACCGCGTTCCACCTGAGCTAACAACAAAAACAACAACATCAAGAGAAGAGGCTCCGAAAGGCGAATGCGGTATGTGAAGGTATCTACCAAGCTTGACTATAAATAACTCAATGACGTAAAGCCATCAAAAAACGAAAGGGAAATGAACGGGGAATGGGACTATCAGGGAAGGCGGGGTGGTGACCTGCCTGCGTGGTGACCACGCAGGCAGGTCACCAGACTTTTATTTCCTTTCATAAGATATTTTGGTCGTGTGTATTCACTCGGGAACAGAGTTAAAGATCTGCTGGACATATCACGATTTTTTTTCTAATACGTGAAAAATTGCATATGAAGTCCACTGGAAATCCACTGAGAAGGAAGGAGTTATGGGTTATGGGGGACAGCAGCAGGAGAGAGAGAGAGAGAGAGAGAGAGAGAGAGAGAGAGAGAGAGAGAGAGAGAGAGAGAGAGAGAGAGAGAGAGAGAGAGAGAGAGAGAGAGAGAGAAAGCGATTACCTCGTTCAGACACCACTGTGGCGTTCCGCACGTTTAGAAACGATGCTTTTACAGCGGTGCCACCAGATCTTTTGTCCCAGCCTTTTCTTGTCTCCTCGTGACCGGGAAGCGATTAGCGGCCACAACTTTGGGACTGCCGTAGGGTATGTAGTCGAATTTTGCACCCGATACTGTGGGTCTTCATGAACAACGGCGTCTTTCAGCTTGAGATGATACAATTTCTTTGGCACGCATAAAACTACTTATTTCTAGATTTTTATTTTTTTTTACAATACAGACAAATGAATAAAATAAATACGTGTCACGATTCATCAGACATTTCCTTATCATGCAAGGTAATAAAAAGGTAATGAAAAAAGTATATATCCAGAAGCGATTCCCATCTGGTAAGTCTAATGAAAAAAGAAAATTGCATCTTGTGAGGAAAGACAAAGCCGCTGCCACCTCGCTGCCCGGAAACATGTGAAGCATCCAGTCCATTTCGACACAGGTGTGCAAACCTCTAACAAAACTCACTTGTCTCTTCAGTAGAATTCTAAAAAGAAATTCTGAGAAGGACGTGAGGGAAAACACACGAGACCTGCAAATTGGTTTAAAGCTTGAGTTGCAGCTTGCCAGCGAGGCAACGACTGCAAGGTCTCATCGGCCTGCCCGCCACGCCTCCTTCCTGTGTGTGTGTGTGTGTGTGTGTGTGTGTGTGTGTGTGTGTGTGTGTGTGTGTGTGTGTGTGTGTGTGTAAGTGTGTGTGTGTGCACGCGCCTTGCAATTTAAGACCATGAACAGGGGATCATGTAAATAAAAGATGCAACTCGACCAAAGACATCATGAAGTGTCACTGATCTTCACACTACAACTATAAGTTGGAAACACTAGACGGAGATTTATCATCTCACGATAAGTCCTACTCTATATAACACTATTTGTTTTAACAAGAATCTGAATCTATACTAGTAAAATGTCTCAGCAATGATATCAATTTATTACTCAATAAAGGGCATTGCACTTAGGCTATATTCCTTGATAAAGGTATCACAAGTGTGGTGTTCTGCTTTGCATACTTTAGTGAAGCAGATGTAGAGGATGAGGAAGGAGAATGAATGCAGCCGTGGTTGGTGAAGAGTGAGAACACCAATTGTAATATTACTCTCGCAAAACTGTGGAAATCCGCCAAATGTATCTCCCTAAATGCCTGCCATTGGATGAATCGGAAGTAATACCAGGAGGTGTCACTGACTGAGCTCCTTATGAGCAGGAACGCTACTCAGATGAGGAAGAGAGCGACGGCATTCGAGTATTGGTCAATTACATAGAGGAATGTGGCATCTGAATAACGCGCAGGATAGTCCGATAAAATCTATATTAAACAATTATTATACTGTTCTGAAAAAAAGCGCAGTGATGAAGAACTGAAGGGATTTTACATTTATATCAGTGAAATTTTAAAGTTTAATTATTTCGAGTTATATTCACTTTATATTTTCAATATTCTGAAGCTTATTTGCAGCGGTGGTGATGAGAAACTCCTACAAGCTCTCTCTCTCTCTCTCTCTCTCTCTCTCTCTCTCTCTCTCTCTCTCTCTCTCTCTCTCTCTCTCTCTCTCTCTCTCTCTCTCTCTCTCTCTCTCTCTCTCTCCCATACGAAAGACTGCACGTGAATGCATTCAAGTGTGAAGTGAAGCAACACAGTTTTGGACAAGTATGGTAAAAGCAAGTTGCATTCATATGTTCGACAAAGAAAGTCAACAAGTCGTGATGAAAGACTGAAATGCTCTGGAGGAGGAAGTGAAATGATTGCTGAGATGCGGAGACTGGCTACAGAGAAAAAGGAAGGAAGGCAGGAAGACCCTGCCTCTCCTCCCTGGACCGCCTGGCATTGCAGGATGCGACGCTCTTCCGAGAAGATCACACATCAATACCCCGGACGGGTCGGTCGTAATGAGGCCTTTGACGGGGCGGTGAGAGGCACAGTGAGGGAATCACCGACGAGAACTTGGTGGTGGCGGTTGCCTCTTCTTTTCTCCAGACTTTAGCGCCAAAGTTTTGGACTCAACGTCGCCTCAGCATATAACCCAGAGAATATTGCACGCTACAATTTTTCGCCTGTTTACAGAATATGTTGAGGTGATCTGACGCCAAAATATCGCATGCAACACCGCTAGACTATATTAAAAACTGCTGCTATTCCATGTTTCTTTTCATTCACATATACGCTAATGTAAGACTACATTAAGCTTGACATTCGGTAAGACACATTCTAAGGAACTGAGAAATATGAATGTCTTGCAAAACATTTCTCCACATGATCATAATACTCGTATTTGTGGCCGATCTAGGAGAGTGAGGCATTTACTTCCACGGCATGGACACCCCCGCTCACATCACTACAAGCTCCCTCATAACGCGCCCCTTCACAGCCCCACAAACCAAGATGGGCACCTCAAGTTTGGTTAGTGCGTGGTTCTGCCGACCTGCCTCGTCCCACAATGACTTACTATACGACAAAGGAACTCTATAGACTCCTAGAAAATCTTCACCGGAAAAGTGGAAGCTGAAATTAACTAATAATGCACGTGATTAAAGAAAAAAAGTGCATTGAAAACAAATCATTACACTGGTGAGGATGAGTCTCTCAATGATCAGTGATGCATAAAACATGCTAATTACACTCAAATACTTTACTGGACAAAAAAGAAAGCAGAGGTCCTTCCGCCATCACTTGCCCTTCCACACCCATTCAAGGAAAGAAGAGAATACTGATTAAGAGGCTGAAATCAATGCACCTTTCACACATCCTCCACCATGGACGCTCACCCATCACACACCCACCCACGCCTCCCACGGTGGATGGAAATGGCAAATCAAGACAGATCAAGTGAACCGTGCGTGGAGTAAAACAAGATTAATTCCTCCACAATTATGCAACCGCGACAGACACCGCAAAGGCAATGAGGAAGGATAAAAAGTCTCACACAATAATAATAATGATAATGTAACGGGATAAGCCTTAATACATATAATGCAGGTGTTCATAACTGCTCCCTTGCATTGATTAGCCGCAAGTCTCGTCAAGGGAACTAATTCACACACAGCCAAGCCACTCGTCCTTGAGTCCAATGAACGCTGTTATTGGAAACTTGCATTACATTACAATAGTTACAGCCAATCAACTTAGTATATCTGACCTTAAACAGGAGGAAACACTTTTGTCCTTATTCAACATTATCAATATGCGTTTCAACATACCAACGTAATTACCCAAGCTAAGCAAACATTCACAATATCGTTTCTACTTACTCACAATAACGAGAGAGAGAGAGAGAGAGAGAGAGAGAGAGAGAGAGAGAGAGAGAGAGAGAGAGAGAGAGAGAGAGAGAGAGAGAGAGAGAGAGAGAGAGAGAGAGAGATGAGAAACAAAGGGGAAAAAAAGAAACACCGACCAAAAAAAATAAAAAGAAAAAAAGAGTGACGAGTTGCCAAAAATAAAATAAAAAAAAATTCTGGGGAGGAGCTGGCGAACACTACAGAGGAGGCAATATGTCATACAAAAATAACACCGGCGCTGGAAGTGAAAGGGAACGAACGGACTGGCAAAGGACTAAAAGACAATAACTGATTGGCGAGAAGCAAGAGCGAGAGCGAGAGCGAGAGAGAGAGAGAGAGAGAGAGAGAGAGAGAGAGAGAGAGAGAGAGAGAGAGAGAGAGAGAGAGAGACTGAAACGCATGTGTATACAGTAAAACATTGAAAATAAAGTAAGTGTGACACCATTAAGAGAACATAAAAATAAATAACGCACGCACCTACTTTTTTAAGAGGATATAAAAGTAAATAAAACACACGCTCCACTTTTTCCATTTTCTTTTTCATTTTTTTTTTGCATCGCCATTTTAATTTCAAGAAAAAAGAAGTAAGCTTGTGTCGTTCGTCCTTACTTCCTTCCAGTTAGAGAGAGAGAGAGAGAGAGAGAGAGAGAGAGAGAGAGAGAGAGAGAGAGAGAGAGAGAGAGAGAGAGAGAGAGAGAGAGAGAGAGAGAGAGAGAGAGAGAGAGAGAGAGAGAGAGAGAGATTAAAAACACCAGGAAAATACACACCCAGACACACACACACACACACACACACACACACACACACACACACACACTGCTATAAATAATGCATACAAAAATTAAAGGAAAGAATGGCAAAAAGAAAAATATAATGAAAAATTAATAGGCTTTGAGCTGCAGGGCTGCGACAAAAAACAAAAATAAAGACGCAAAGAAATATGCAGACACAGAAAATACTTTGCAGTGCTTTAAGCGACGACTAAAAGGTTCTATGAAATATGAGGCACTCTGACCTTAACGAATACGTAAAAACGAAGTATAGCTCCATGCTCTTACGTGTATGTCGCTTGAGTATGATCAAAGAAGAAAAACACCCAGCGAAAACACAAACAAAGTAAAATGTTCCCATCCACGTATATCCGGTCGAGGGAAAAAAACAGCGATGGTGATGCACGCCACGAACAGAAGGATGAGAAATGGTGGAATAAAAATTTAAGTTCACGCGATAGAACTGCTGAGTAAGGGAGTGGTTTGGAAAATGCTGGGTATGCTCTCCCCCTCCTGCCACAGCAAGGACAGCACGCGTGTTCCAGTCTAGTCGTGGGAAAACTTTGAGTATGAATAAACAGAAAAAAAAAAAAAGAAATATTACAATTACCATTATGATGCAAATCAACATAAGAGGTACTGCCATTAGCATTAAAGTACAAACGAAAAAGAAAATAAATATATGAAACATTATAATTACCATTATGTTAAATAAACCATGGATTCATAAAAACAAGAAATAAAAAATAAATGAGCAACTGGGCTTCTCATTTTCCTTAGTAAAAAAGTTTGATCACTTAGAGGTGTTCTGCTTTAGTTAATTAATAAGCTCTATTTATAAAACAATACGAGGGTAAAATTATATACATCAGTAATTTCAATCAAAACGCGCTGTTTTGAGGAACAACTAAAAAATATAAATGTACGAAAGGAATCCATAAAATTCACTCAGGGATGAAAAGTCACTGGTGGATGGAGGAGGAGGAGGAGGAGGAGGAGGAGGAGGAGGAGGAGGAGGAGGAGGAGGAGGAGGAGAACAACGATGACCAAAGTTAACGAAATGGAATGACGCGTTCATTCTCTTTAAACGTGTGTGTGTGTATGTGTGTGTGTGTGTGTGTCTGGAGAGAGAGAGAGAGAGAGAGAGAGAGAGAGAGAGAGAGAGAGAGAGAGAGAGAGAGAGAGAGAGAGAGAGAGAGAGAGAGAGAGAGAGAGAGAGAGAGAGAGAGAGAGAGAGAGAGAGAGAGAGAGAACGAAAGACGGTCAGATACAAGGACAAGAACATGACAAACAAAATCCCACACAGTCACAACTCCGGACCAAACAGCGGAGGCGGCGACGAGCAGGTGGCGATGGTAGTGGCAGTGGTGATGGCAGCGGTGGTAGTGGTGGGAGTGGCGGCGAGGAGGAGCAGGAATACATAGTAGTCCCACAGGGAAAACAAGACACAGGGAAGACGCACAGAAGATACACGAGAACATGAAAGGCCCAGAGAGGTGATGAGGGAGGATATCAGCGTCGTCACAACAAAAGCAGCCACACTCACAATGGAGAACCACGTGAAATGCGTCTCCTCACGCGCACCAACAAGGAGAGGCGAAGGAGGAAGAAGAGGTGGAAGAGAAGGACGGGAAGGAGCCAGCTGACACAGATGATCTTGCTGGAGGCGGGAGATAAGCAAGGCGTGGCAAGCAGTGGGTGTGTGGGCGAACTGTGTTGCACTGGCTGGCGTGGGCATGGAGGCGGTCGCTTCAACACTGCTGACGGTGATTAAGCAGGACCAGTGAAATATTGAGTTGAGTGTTGCGAAAAGACGGTGCGTCAAAAGTGTGTGGTTGTGAGGAGATGAAGAGCAGGAAGAAGAGGAGGAGGAGGAGGAGGAGGAGGAGGAGGAGGAGGAGGAGGAGGAGGAAGAGGAGGAGGAGGAGAAAAAGGAGGTTGACAAAGGAGGTAATAACGGGCTAGAAGATCACTATTTTGCACTCGTATCAATATCCCGCCCAGGGTCTTGATTATTACCTAATGCATACTAATTACGTCTTCGCTGATCCCCAAGACTCATTATTAGCTTAATAACCCGGCAGATGGAACTTTCTCTTGGCAAAATATTATTTGTCTACAGCCCAAGACCCCAATCTGAGAAGCAATTATCTCATCCAAAAACTGGAACGCAGCTGGTGATTATCTCTGCAAAAAATGACGCAACTGAGAGAAAAAAAAGTTCAGAGGTCAATTTATTTTGTATTCTACGAGTCTGCAAGAAGAAAGAGGAGGAGGAGGAGGAGGAGGAGGAGGAGGAGGAGGAGGAGGAGGAGGAGGAGGAGGAGGAGGAGGTGGTGGTGGTGGTGGTGGTGGTGGTGGTGGTGGTGGTGAGGAGCGTCAGACACACAAGGACACCAGGACAGTGCTCCCACGAGGCCGCGGATCCCATGAGGCTTCCCGGACGCCTTGCCGACGACACTGCGGCAGAAACAGGAAACAAGGGCAGGGAGAGGAAGCTGACGACGCGGAAAATCATCTTCACGGGTAGCAGCAAGACGGAGGACACTTGAGGTGTGTATATACAGTATATCCAAGTCCGTATATCCTCGCAGAGCCGAAAGTCGATAAGTGTAACTTGTGTTTAAACTTAGGTGGCTCAGGAAGCTGCCTGCTCCATCTGCCTTGCTCAGCTGGCCGTTACTTGACCCTCCCTCCCCTCTCCCTCTCCCTCTCCTCTCCCTCTCCCTACCCCCTACCACCCAGTCGCCTGCTATAAACTCTCCCGCCTCGACACTTGGCTGGGGACGCGCACCCCCTCGACTCTGCCACGGGAATAGACGGCCACGCAAATGTAAATCCCACGATAATAAAAGTGGCCGGAACTAATTCACATTAGGCGACGCATTTAGCGGAGTAACGATGCAATTTATGCCACAACTGGGCCGATAAAAGTGCCATTATAAAACGGGAACGGAATTTAGTGTGACATCGCGACAAGACAGAAAAGGGTTGTGCGGGAAACGCGGGTGTGAGCGATCACATTATTACCTGTTCAAAAGCAGCGTGATTCCTGCCCTCCCGCCGCCGCTTGTCTGTCATCACCTGACGTGTGTCCCGACTCCCCCAACCCCCCCCCCCTGCACTCCAACCTTGAAACAGAGTGACAGCTTCACACACACACGCACACACACACACACACACACACACACACACACACACACACACACACACACACACACACGAGTAATGTTCTCATTACTAACCACACAAGCTATACCCACACTGGTGCTCGTAAACATAAGATCAGATTTTTACCTCAGCTTTACGAATCTGTCTTTGCTCCATCTATCACAATCTAGATACAGCTTTTCTTATTTTTCTGCCTGCGCTTAACTCTACTCCCCCTTTGCCCTTCTCCATGAAAATTAGATACTTGTGTTATTTAAAAAGCCAGAAATAATTGACTCATTCTTAATGTCAAGATGATTCCGGTGACAACACCAAGAGCCGTGACGACACAAGCTGTACTGTTAAGATTGAGACAAAAGTCTAATGGACTGATAATGTAATGTCAAGTATGAAATAATGAACAAAACTTGCTCCATGGTAAGCTTAGGAATTCAGCAATAAATGTCACAGCGACAAACGCCTGCTGGTGACGTCCTTGTGTCTGAAGAAAACGTATACTAACTATAGTCCCCACAAGACCACGAGAGAGGCTGGCGGCGCGGCTCTTTCGTGTGCCTGTCTTGGATTCATTTATGGTAGGTGAAAAATGTGCCTAGGCTATGGGACACTGCCAGTATGTCACGGTATTAGAACAGTATCATATTTAAGTGGCTTTGAGAAATATCCCAAGAATGCTGAATTGCATTATCTAGAAAATATTTAGCATTTACTAAAGCAGACTAAAAACATATGAATTTGATCACACTTGCTCTTAGTGAAGTGGAAATCTTCAAACTGGTGCTCAGCGCCCACGCGCACCCACAAACACATGCGCGGGCGCCCGCGCGCGCGCGCGCACACACACACACACACACACACACACACACACACACACACACACACACACACACACACACACACACACACACACACACACACAGAGAGAGAGAGAGAGAGAGAGAGAGAGAGAGAGAGAGAGAGAGAGAGAGAGAGAGAGAGAGAGAGAGAGAGAGAGAGAGAGAGAGAGAGAGAGAGATGCACAAACATACGAGTGAATTAATGGTCAACGCACTCACAGTACAAGTACAAATCTAATCCTCTACATATAAATGAATAAATATGGCAGAAAAAACAAAGACGTGTATATATCACAGAAAACGCATGAAGGAGAAAAACACGACTGACATCGAAAGAAAAAACAGGAAGTGACGAGAAAAAGGAAACAAGGAGCAAATTGGGGACAGGACGAGGGGAATGAAGCGAATATGAGGAAGTAAACACCGTGCGCGTGTGTGTAGAGAGAGAGAGAGAGAGAGAGAGAGAGAGAGAGAGAGAGAGAGAGAGAGAGAGAGAGAGAGAGAGAGAGAGAGAGAGAGAGAGAGAGAGAGAGAGAGAGAGACGACTGACTGATAGAAAAACATGCATCCGCACACTCACAGAATAAAACCATAAAAGAAAAGAAAGACAGACGCCCACATATTGAAAAAGACACAAAGAAACACACACACACACACACACACACACACACACACACACACACACACACACACACACACACACACACACACACACACACACACACAATTTTAAAGCAGGAGAGAGAGAAAAAATAATAATAAAAACGGAGACATCAAGAAAGAAAAGAAAAATGTGACTATGAAAAGTAAGGAGAACAAGATTGGACGGAATTACAAAGTTAGCGAGGAATAATAGTGAGAAGAGAGACGGATGAAATTATAACACGAGAAGAAAGGCGAGGCAAGGCAGACACCTCACCCTCTCACGGCACAAGGTAAGGGAGAAATTATAGCATTCACCTATCACCCTGTCTTTCCCTTCCACCCTTGTCAATTCCTTCTTCTCACTTTGTGTCTTTTAGGGCGTAGCAACCTTTGTACTCTGCCCCTCCAGCTGTCTGTCCGTGTCTATGCCTGTCTATATATTTTCAGTTTGGCCATCACACTCACTCTCTATCTCTCTCTCACACACACACACGCAGGAACGATCATCGACTTAATAATTTACATACTAAACTACCTTTCCTTCATAATCCTATGCACATCGCCATTGATTCATTTCCGCTGTGCCGAAATGATTTTGACTTTATTAACAGTCCGAACACGAGTTTTAAAAGGTAAATAAATGTGCAGGTAAGTCGGGAAACACAGACCACAATAACGGTGACGTTGTGTTGCTAAAAAAGTAGGTAGATATTAGGAAATGTACTCGTAAGTTCCTTCCTTCCTTCTTTCACAAGTTTAACTATTTTCCTCATAACCAATATGTTCCAATTCTAAATATATTTCTCTCTCTCTCTCTCTCTCTCTCTCTCTCTCTCTCTCTCTCTCTCTCTCTCTCTCTCTCTCTCTCTCTCTCTAGCACAGGAAAATAACATATACGTAATCAGTCAAACAATAAACGAGCAGAAAAAAAATGTAATATATATATATTTTTTTAATTCTCACCCAGTCTCTGATTCCACTGTGTTGTTTTCACTTCCGTAATTTTTTCCCCGCTTTTGGACTCACAAGGATCAGAGTTGCGTTCAACAATAACCACATTATCATTATTTTTGTCAACTTTATCTTGAGCTCCTGTGCATGTTCACCTTCATTCTACTCCTGACCTTTAACATTTTTCTTTCTACACAGACTCCATATGTTGAAGCAACGACACGAATGCCAAGAGTAAATTATAATGAAGAAAGAATTAAAGAGCAGGGTACCGAGATTCAACCACCCCCCTGGAGCGTCCCTGACCGGTGTTTACAAGCCGTGTTGAGATCCCTGATGGCCACTCTTAGGAGGCAACGATCGACAAAGACTTAATATATAATCGGAATTAAGACAGAAGGTATTATTTTTTCCATTTTATGGAGTGTTGCTTCAACTTAACAGAAAAGTAAAAAAAAAAACGAGAATACTCACATATTTAACATAAATAACAAAAGAAATTTAGCACACATTGAAAATATAACAAAATATAATGTACAAAAATAATTCTACAAACTGAAAACCTCAAGCACTCACTTTGTACCTTACATTTTTCTTTTATTTTTTTCTTTTCCATTCTCCAAACAGCGGGAGGTACAGCATAAAAGGCCATTTTTTATTTATTTATTTATTTATTTTTTTTTACTTTTGTCCTCTGTAAAAGACACACGCATCCACTGTGCTAGTGATCCGTTCAACTTTGGCTTATGTTCATGGAAATGTATACAATCTCATATGAACAGTATTCATATTTTCAGAACAATCTAAAAGCTTAAATATGATAAAAAGAAAAAGCCAACAATAAGTTACTATCTTCCCTACTGATCTTCAATAGGTATGGAATGAGTCGTAGGCAATAATCAACCAATCCCAGGCAATGCAAATGAGCAAGGAGTGACCCGCCAGCAACACGCGGGAATGCCGTCACTCAGACAGGAGAACACCCATTGAATTAACGTCCGGCACATTACAATGAGGTGTCGGCCCACCATCAGCATCGCCAGCGCTGCTGAACAGGACCTGAGGGAGCAGCTGGTGCTGAGGCAATCATCGCAAGCATTTCATTTCGCCAGCTGGGGTCTGCAAGGGGAGCAGCAAAGCGAGTAGGAACCTTCAATAGCAAGACCGCTCCTACTAATTGCTTGTCGTGAAGCAACAAACCTTCTGCGATGTTTGTCCGATTACCTACTCGTCCTGCAAATTACTCGCCCCACAAAGCAACTCAAGGAAGACCCAAGGTAACAAAGAGCAAACTACGCTACAATTATAGGCACGTGAAGGGGGAGGAAGACCGTCATGCAAGTGGCAAAACAAGTCAGTGTCGACAACAGTGGAAAGGGGGAACAGAGGCGAGAGAAGCGAAGAATCCGAGTGAACAAGATAGAATTCCACCGGGACGCGAGTCAGGTCGATGAGGAACGGCTGGGGAGAGGGGCGAGCAGGTCGAGATAATGTACATCGCCGGCAGGATGAAGGACGCCACCTCCAAATTGGATGGATGCGCCGGGGGTGTCGTACTGCCTTAAAAATAGAGAGTTCTGAGCGACGCGCGACGACATATGGAGGTCACGAAGAAGATGGGAATTGGGGAGCGACTGCGATTGTCTTCTTCCGTGCAGACCTTGGGGAAGAGGGCGGAAGATGGGGAAAGGGAGAGAGAGAGGGAGGGAGGGAGGGAGGGAGGGAAGGAGGGAGAGAATGTGGAAGGAAAGGAGGAAAAAAAAAAGAATAGGAAGGCAAGGTACAGACGATACAGGCACCTCTCCCTCTCCCTGATCATGCAAGCAGGGGCAGGGCGGCAGGGAAGCGCAGTAACTAAGAGCGTAATGACTTCTGGCATGGTACGGGAATGAGAGAGAGAGAGAGAGAGAGAGAGAGAGAGAGAGAGAGAGAGAGAGAGAGAGAGAGAGAGAGAGAGAGAGAGAGAGAGAGAGAGAGAGAGAGAGAGAGAGAGAGAGAGAGAGAGAGAATGATCAAGAGTCTCGTACACCATTATCTATTTTTGGACGAGGCAAAAAAATAAAATAAAGATAAAAATGACTTTTCCTGCCTTATGGACCGGAACAATGTGGTGGTGAACCGATACCATTCCCAAGAGAGGGAGAACAGAAACTAATGGAAGGTCAAGGAGGGAAGATGAACGATACAGTACAAACGGATATATAAAAAAAGAGAAACGAGTGTCACTTTATAGCGCCCACAACTCATGGAAAGAAAGGAATGGAAGACCCCCAACACAATTATCTCCCTCCCAGTGCCTGCGGTGAACGCCTCAAAAACAAGGAAGTTGTAAAGTGTTGACCAGTGGATAACGCCTTCACCTCACCACAGGATAACGCCCTACACCGCCTCTCGCACCCCAGCCCTGCAGACGCACCCTCCATCAGTAGAGCCGAAAACAATATATACTTTTCCGCAAGTGTTGTAAGGCCCTTAACCTCCTCCACCGCTGAGAATTTTGGGAACCTACTTAAATGTGATGATAATTAGAGATAAACGCGATTACAGTCAGAGCCCCGCTTCCTGATTAACAGATAATAACCAGAGCGAAGGGCGCGTTAGTTAAGATGATTGCGGTAAATTGGGGTTAAGCATTACCCAGTTTTAGGGAGGAGGGGTAAAAATAAAGTGTGCTGGCGAGTAATTAGGTGTGGGAGGGAGAGGCGAGGGCAGGTATTGATTAGCATGGCGGAGGCAATCTGAGGAGATAGATGGACTTACCTTATCAGAGGGCGCCAGGTGAGCCTCATTGGAACCCCGGAGATGAGATGAAATGAAAAGAAAAAAATGCATCCTCTCACCGTGTGTGTGTGTGTGTGTGTGTGTGTGTGTGTGTGTGTGTGTGTCAGTGTGTGTGTGTGTGTGTGTGTGTGTGTGTGTGTGTGAAAATCTAAATGAACAAGAAAAATTAGAAGGGAGGCACTTCCGCAACAAAATGAATGAAGGAACGAATGAATGAAGGAACGAAACAAAAAGAAAATATAAAAGGGGGAAGAGACTAAAAAATCTAAAATACTACAACTCAAGATTACAGTTTCTTAAACGAACAAAAAAATGGGAAGGAACTTCTCTACCTGACGCCATAACCAGAATTCATGGAAGAAAAACACGTAAATTGCAAGACTTTTAGCAGCGTTTGTTCTTGGCATCCCTTGACGAGGAGTGATGCCTCAAAGTGTGTCCTGAGACGTGCTTTTTCTTGTACCTTTTGCACACATCATGGCTGACGAACGCAAAAGAGGCGCAGTGCTGGTTCTGCTAACGGGAGCACTCAGCACCTCCAGCCAATACTTCTGACATGACAGTTGCAAGTGAATGTTTTGCCAAAGGTGAATAAACTCCTCAAAAACAGTGAATACACATTAATATTTAACAGTTCCTTGGCAGCCAATCGAACGCGCAGAAGAGTAATGGATTCCCAACACAATTACGGAGAAGTTCATAATCATCAAGAAGTCGTATTATTATATATATATATATATATATATATATATATATATATATATATATATATATATATATATATATATATATATATATATATATATATATCGAAGAGTGGCCAGGAGCAAAACACACACACGAAATTAAAAAGAGAGAGAGAGAGAGAGAGAGAGAGAGAGAGAGAGAGAGAGAGAGAGAGAGAGAGAGAGAGAGAGAGAGAGAGAGAGAGAGAGAGAGAGAGAGAGAGAGAGAGAGAGAGAGAGAGAGAGAGAGAGAGAGAAAGGTAAACAGAAAAACCCACTCAATTTAGTTACGTTGCCTATATTCAGTACTAAGAAATACCACCAGAAAATAAGGATGGGCGGGGCGAGGTGAGTGGGAAGAGAAAATGGAATAGTGGCTACGTAAGTCAGGTACATAGAGTAGTTATTCAGAGAGGAGTCCATATTGCGTGGTGGGTCAGAAGAAAATGTGGAATGAGACGGGAAGTTCGGTATATGGATTGGTCAGACGGAGAGGAAGTGTGGCGTGAGGAAGAGTACGGTGGTTGGGAAAGTAAGAGAATAGGGGAAGGAGTGGGATGTGTCAGTGTTGGTTCAGAGATGTGACCCGGCCCATCCCAGGCCCAGCGAGGCGATACACGGAGGCTCGGGTGCAAATAAAGACAGAGCAAAGCCG
>NC_087152.1:2267500-2277500 GCF_035594125.1 Scylla paramamosain | reverse complement strand
TTACCTCCTCCTCCTCCTCCAAAACACGGCTGCACCAACCACCACCGCATTCTCCTCGCAGTCGCCGGCTACATGGAGGCGCCACAGTTACATCCCATCTCCACCTCGAAAATGACGAGTTGAACGGTTCCTCGGCTCTATCATATCTTTCCTCGGCACACAATAGCGAGCGATAAGCGGGTCAATACGATGAAGAATGTAATCCCGGACAGCGTGACCCGCAGCGCCAACGGAAAAACAAGATTCATACCTTCCTTTGTTTCCTATTTCCTGTTCTGGGGAAGGTTCGCGATTTTTGATGCAGTTACTGATTTTGATGCAGTTACTGATGTCCAGCTGCTTTGATCTCACGCCGCCTGCTGCTAACACTGATGACGAAAAGAATGAATGCGTGAGTTAACTGTGGACCATACCAAGAACTGAGATGTGAGCATAAGTAGGTTTCCTTAAGCTGCTCTTCGCTTTCCTCGTTTAATGGAAGTTTTGAATATCATAGGTGTGTGCGTGCGTGTGTGTGTGTTTCATGGGGGGAGGGGTAACTCAGGGTAGGAGGCATGATTTATATGGCTGCACGTAGTAACAAGATATCTTCCTTGGTAGTGATCCCTTAGAAAGTTCAATTTAGACTACGACTAAGACATTCCGAACATTATACTCATGATGTGTTGCTCGTGACTCCATGCCGTATCATGTAAGTTGTATAGGTAACGTTAAGCCGCACGCACTGCCGCACTGCCAGACAAGAGCTGTTAAAGGGACCAAAACACCACGAAGGAGAGGTAAAGGAAAATCAATGGAAGAGTAAAAGCGTAACATACAAAAAATAAATATATAAAAATAAACATAAAAGCAGGACTCGTATCTAACAAACAAATGGTCTTGTTTCCAGCGCAATCACGTGACCTAATAACCTTATGACCAGTGCAGGAGCAGGTGAGGGAGCTAGTCGCCTTGCTCCGGTTGCCCACAAAACGATCTGACGCGAGAGGCCGCTCAAGAAAGTCATCGTGTAGGTGGAGCCGATGATGTCGTGCCAGGCAGCCATTACCAGCACAGGTCCCGCTAATGCAACCCTCCCTTCCCCTCTTCTTCCCCCTTCCTCTCTCCTATCCTCCCCTCTTCTTCCCCTTTCCTCTCTCCTATCCTCCCCTCCAGTTTTCCTCCTCCTAATCCTCTCTTCTCACCTTTTCCTCGTCTGACCCTTCCCTCTTTCACTCTCACTCTCCACTTTTACTTAATTCCCTCGCCTCCTCGCCTCACCATGCATCCATCACTCGTGGGACTTCAATCTCTACTCTTGATTTTCTCACTATCTTCAAGGAAATAAGATACGATGCACGCGTTAATCTGAACCCTACATTGTTCAATACGGGTCAGGTTACTTACTAGCACACTGATCTCCTAGTCACACGTTTACTATGTGAGAGTACCAACGCTTACCTTGTACATAAAACATCAAAAGTGACTCCTACACGTAGGCACACTATTCACATTCAAGGCCTACAGATGCAAGGCCTTGCCGTGGGCGACGCAATTCATGTCTCTAAGGAAATTAAAATCCTTTGTACAGAGGGAGGGGACCCCGTCAGTGCGTCACGACCTTCCCGTGGAGTCGCGTGGCACGGAAGGTTCCTGCTACTGCTGCTGCACAGACCTGCGTGACTCACGTAAAGGAATAAAGCATTTCCTTCCTCTTTCCTCCAACCCACGCTCCTCTTCTTCGTCTCTGGAAGTGATGCACGTCATACCGGATATTAATTTTGCTTGTAATTAAGGAGTGGGGAGGAAGGGCGTCAAGAGGTCGCCTGGCTTTGGTCCTGGAGATTTTTAAGGCGCACGGCAAGGCGGGTGAGGAGCCTGCTGCCTCCTGGTGTGACAGGTGCTCTTGTGGTAAAAATAAAGATCTGTCTCATAAAACCGTGAGGGTCTGAGGCTCCACCACTTTGATGTCCAATTCTTTTCCATCTTCTGGATATTTTTGCACAAGTGGCTATTCATTCATCTACCTTATTTATCTAATAATCTATATTTGGGCGGCTCTGTGTGTGTGTGTGTGTGTGTGTGTGTGTGTGTGTGTGTGTGTGTGTGTGTGTGTGTGTGTGTGTGTGTGTGTGTGTGTGAAAAAGAAACAAGGCGGTATCTACAAACGTCAAGCTCGGAAGTGAGCCATTGTGTTGGGGATCAATGATGGCCGCCCAACAAAGGACGATAAGCCAATCAGAGTAATTCGTCTGAGCCGCGGAACAATGACAGTGTGTGGATCGTTTGGGGCGTCCGGGTCACGGGATGTCAGGAGACTCGCTGGGGTGCTGAGGAATACAATCTTTGCTCCGCCTCGCCCTACCCCGCCCTGCCCCGGACAGACAAGGCCCCGCAGGCTGAGCGGCGCCATAACGATTAGACATTTATGACGCCAACATCAAATATTTGACGATGAAAGTGTGCAAGTTTGCTTTTCCTCTCAACAAGACTCTCTCCTCTCGGCAAGCCTTAAGATTGCTGCAACTTAATCAAGCCTCTAAGATCAACACCTCACAAGACACGCGAGCAGAATGACAAGGTTGCATGAGGACAAGTGACGGGCCAAGGTTAGGGACAAGACTTTTTTTTCCAGATCACCAAATACACACACACACACACACACACGCGGTGGCGGGCTTTCCTCGTAATGAGAGGACCGATTCTAAAGTTTAAAATTACGACGTGTTTAGGCTGAGGTAGAAAATCCGCTTGACCTAATGTTACTGATCTCTCTCTCTCTCTCTCTCTCTCTCTCTCTCTCTCTCTCTCTCTCTCTCTCTCTCTCTCTCTCTCTCTCTCTCTCTCTCTCTCTCTCTCTCGTATAACTGCAACATCAGATAAGTAATGGTTCGTAAATAATAATAACTAAAAATATATTTATATTAAAGTATTAAATCGGTGTTGTCAGCCATAGAGGGTGTTCATGCCCCTTTAAGGCGTCACGGTGCTCACGTCGGCAAAATTCGAGGCCGTAACCCCGGGCGGCGGCGGGAGGTGATGGACGCTATCACACAGCAGGACAGATATGCCGACATAAACACGAGTACAAGCCTCCAATGTCCCGGCTTACAGCGAAGAGAGGTTCGGTGGAGTAAGAAGAGAATAAAAAGGGGAGGGAGGGACTTGGAAGAGTGAAGAAGGGAAGAGGGCTGGAAACCTATGATGAGAGTAGAAGAGAGAGGGAGAAGAGGACTGAGGATGAACCTATTGTGATGGAGTGTTGGTAAGGAAGGGGGAAGGGGGATGGAGGCTTTGGGCCACGAGTACAATGGGTTATCATCTCCTCCTGCCCCCGCTTCTCTCGTGACATAAAGACAACCTCTGATATTACAACATATGACGGTAATTATAGTTCAGTGCAAGAGGTGGATCTGGCGAGCGGCGAGAGTGTAACAGCATCAACTACACACTCTTCTGGTTGCCTCGTGCCACTCCACAAGCCTCCTGAGTTGAGTGGAGTGAGATGTAGTAAAGAGCGTTGATCCCAAGTACATGCCAGGCACCCTCAGCGTCTTTATCATCGCTCAGTGAAAGACTTTTTGTTCGCTGCTCTTTGGGAGATTTTTAGAACAGTGCGGACAGCTTCCGAAAATATATACTACGCAGAAAAGCTATAAATATTCAAAGTTAAAAGTGCTGAGGATGGTGGTGGTGGTGGTGGTGGTGGTGGTGGTGGTGGTGGTGGTGATAAATAAAAAAAAAAAAGGAAAGAAAAGAAAAAAGAAAAGAACACACACCAACAGCAGCAACAACAACCAGAAAACAAACTTCGCGCTGTTACATCTTTCTTCACATGTAAGAAAAAAAAAAAAAAAAAAACAAGTGGGACGTCGTTAGAAATTTATTTGCCTCTATCCATCCCTGGGGCGCGAATCCGCCTCACGACGGGGAAATAAATGACGCAATTCCAGATAGTGAAAATTTCCCGCGACTTAAGATCCCAAGGAGTGATTCAACATTAAACTCGCCCAATGCTGCGGGAAAAGGGAAAGAAACCGCAGCGAATGTTGGCCGGCGTGTGTACGAGACTTAAAGAGAGGACGGAAAGATATTGGAGAGAGAGAGAGAGAGAGAGAGAGAGAGAGAGAGAGAGAGAGAGAGAGAGAGAGAGAGAGAGAGAGAGAGAGAGAGAGAGAGAGAGAGAGAGAGAGAGAGAGACGGTACGGGAATTACTAAGAGAATTCAGAGGGGAAGGTTAAGAAAAAAACGTTCAAGAAGATGGATAACCGTGCCGGAATTAAGTTTCTTTTTTTTTTTCTTTCCAATGTCAGATGGGAAAATGTAAGCATCATGAATAATCAAGGAGCATCAAGTGAATAATACGAGCAGGAAATGTGTCCGAGAATAGTGAGCAGAACCAATCCCGCACTCCCGCCCCTTGTGTTTGTCACCCGCACAGATCCGAAGCTGCTGGGTCCGGTCCTCACGTGAGCTCCTGCCCTTAAAGAGGATTAAGGCTAAATATGAGGGTCAGCTTTCTTTCCGTCATTACAAAGGAGGATTACCAGTGGCTCTTCGATAGGAAAACAGGATTATGTACGGCAAACCCTTCCCCCAGACAGCGGGATTACCATGAAATTGTAATCGATGCAGATCAAGTAAGTTACGATTATAAACCTAAAAGGATTAGCGATAAGCCTGGAAGTGTAATGCACGACCACGTATCGTCTTGTATATGTTGTTTATTGGGTTTCCAAAGCCATGCTAGAGGGGACATCAAATTACATTTACGCCACAGCAAAGCTATTGAACCCCAATAAATATAACGAGTCAACACGGCAGACGAAGTTTTGGGTTGTTTTATTACACCAAAGTGACAAAGAAAAACAACAAAAGAAGAAAAATGAAAAAGCAACAACGGCGGAGCGACGTGATCCCGCCAGCGTGAGCACCATTGCTCCCCTGGTAACAGCATCTCTCACTGGGAATCAATATTAAAACCAGCTTACATCATTATGCGTCATTATATATTTAGCAATAATGTTATCAAATAACGACAAATATTAATAAAATGATTTAATAAAAGTGATGCAACAGCATTGAATTTATTTCACACTAAATCTCCCGAAACTATTTTTAAAAAAACACACATTTACTGCTCAGTCCAAAAAGATCTAATCGTGAGCCAAGTTTCATATCAAGGCGTAGAGAATGGAAAGGCTTGCTAATTGTCTGTGTACAAATAACTTTGCAGGGAAACTTTCTGATATGAGAACATTCTGCAGAAGTTACCTGGTTGCTGAATGGTTGGCAGCCCCCACCACCCAGACAACTTAACTCCCTCCATCCGCCAAACTCACCACTTCAACAGTCACCATCGCCCTCACTGTCTGACAAGGAGACGCACACACAACATGAAATCTATGCTACTAACAACCCAAGTTTCTTTTATAATGTGACAGCCATAATTCTACTCTATCAACCATCCATGTTTCACTAACACCACAGAAACACTTAAAGTAAAAAAAAAGAATTATATATATATATATATATATATATATATATATATATATATATATATATATATATATATATATATATATATATATATATATATATATATATATATTCTTTTTTTTTCTCTCTCTCTCTCTCTCTCTCTCTCTCTCTCTCTCTCTCTCTCTCTCTCTCTCTCTCTCTCTCTCTCTCTCTCTCTCTCTCTCTCTCTCTCTCTCTCTCTCTCTCTCTGGTCCTTCCTTTGAACCAGGAGAGGGCGTTCCTCTACTGAAGCCTTTTCATACCACGTCACCGCCACTCTGCCCGGCGTCTTTACTCTTCTCATCAGGCCGTTGTCTAGACCCCATTAAAACTTAAATGACCCAGCTCATCTTTACAAGAGCCACAAGTTAGTGTAGCTTCGAACAGACTGTCCAAACCTTCCACAGGCGCACGGCTACCGGTGTGCTGCTCGACGGACGGCTGGTGTCTGATATATAGAGTCACATTCCTTCAATATTTTAAAGGTTCAGACCACACGTACGTTCTAGCACCATTCATTACTAGCAGCACCGCCACACTTTAATCGATTAAGGTAAACGTAAGCAGCACTGAACGAGCACAACCACGTGCCGCCACACTTCACTACCAACACAGGGCCACAAACTCGCCACATCGCCCTAAATAAAACCAAGCACAAGTCTCGCCTCGCCTTACTACGCGCCATCTGATACAGTCTTGCTTCACGCGGACAATTTGTGCTGAATTTCCTCCTGCCCCAGCCGGCTAATTACTGAACGCCAGACGCCGCAACGTGAAACTATGAGGTAATTAAGACACTTACCTTTATTCTTCACGCCAAATAATGAAGTCTACCATTATTTACCTGACTTAATATTACCCAAGGTTTCTGGCCAGCTCACTTCAATAAAATATAAATTCTAAGGCAGGTCAATAAATTATTTTGTGTACGTAGGTGTTTCACGCGTCAAGATTAGGTGACTACTGTATACTGTACATCTGGCATATAATGTATCCATCAGTGTGTGTGTGTGTGTGTGTGTGTGTGTGTGTGTGTGTGTGTGTGTGTGTGTGTGTGTGTGTGTGTGTGTGTGTGTGTGTGTGTGTGTGTGTCACTTACTTTACATTTTCAGCGTGTAATGGCTTCCCCTCTCGACCCAGAGAGAAAAGAGGAAGTGCAAGGCTTCTTTCCACAGTATTCTAAAAAAAGGAGCGGAATGAAAAGCGGCTAATAACAGACTGCGTGTGATAAGGACTCCTGTAAAACATACATTTATATACGCATACACTCACCCCACACACACACACACACACACACACACACACACACACACACACACACACAATCTATTTATAGCTTAAAAGAAGACCTTGCAATTACACAACCATACAGGCAGAAGGGGTTTTGGTATCTGTAATATGGGAATCAAAATATGCAAATAAGTTGTCATAAGTTTAAATTGAAATTAAAAACCAATTAAATGGTAACACTGATGAGTTACTTAGCAATGAAGGCACGAAAACGAAACACTAGAGAGAGAGAGAGAGAGAGAGAGAGAGAGAGAGAGAGAGAGAGAGAGAGAGAGAGAGAGAGAGAGAGAGAGAGAGAGAGAGAGAGAGAGAGAGAGAGAGAGAGAGAGAGAGAGAGAGAGAGAGAGAGAGAGAGAGAGAGAGAGAGAGAGAGAGAGGCAATTTGAAAGGAAAAGAAGACTAAAGCATGAATAAAATAAATAAATAAATAAAAAAATAATAAAAGATGAAGGCTTTAAGCACATTTCATTTTTCCCTTCGCCAGACAACAGTGTCTCAAAATTGACGTTTTTTTGCACAGCCAATTCTATCTTCGCCGCCTTCACCTGCGTCACCTCGCCAGCAAAAACGGCTGAGTTACGTGGCTCAATCCAATCAGTGAATTATCCGCGTGACGGCAGCCAGGTGAACTTGTTCATCCCGAGAAATGCCGAGTCCTCCTCCATCTGCCCGCCGTGCCCTTACCAGCATCGACCCGGCGCAGTCCAAAATAGATTTAGCTTCCACTCCTCCCCTCCCACCACCTGCCCACACGACTGTATTGTGGAAACAGCGGTGTGTGTGTGTGTGTGTGTGTGTGTGTGTGTGTGTGTGTGTGTGTGTGTGTGTGTGTGTGTGTGTGTGTGTGTGTGTGTGTGTGTGTGTATTTTGTCATTAGCATCATGCACACTACATTACTGCGAGATGCAGGACATGGAGAGGCAGCACCACGCGAGGTCTGGGAAGTGGGCGTTGTGATACGTACGCTCCGTGTGGCGCATCCCCCCGCCGCGTGGGTGGAAGTGGCAAGAGTGTGTTGTAGCGTGAGGGCATATTGTACGAACAGACTACTGCCGTGACGGGTACGCCGCGTGACAGTAATGTGTGGGAGTAAATATTGACATTAGGCGTGACGCATTGATCGTCCGCTTGATCCCCGCCCCTGCATGAACGACACAAGCGCGCACGCACGCACACAAAACACACACACACACACACACACACACACACACACACACACACACACACACACACACACACACACACACAGACATACACACACACACATACACACACACACACACACATCGAGAGACATATAGTTTCTTTCAAAGCTATGTTAATTTTCCTATGCAGGTGTGAACGATAGGAAACAACTGTTAATACGTACCACCAAGCCGACGCTTCTATTACTAGTAATCATTCAGCACACCCGCATTGCTTTATAACGAAACCTTTCCCCACCCCGTATACGAGGAAGGCAATTTTCCTAAGGAAACGTAAAATTACCTAAAAATACTCCAGCACCATCTGACATAAAGTACACCGACTTTCAGGAATAAAAAAAGCTTTATTTCACTGTTTTCTGAGCTACGTTATTACTATAATTAGAGGCATGTACATGCGTAAGGGATCTTTATTGTCACTATAGAGTCTTTATCACGACACAACACGTGAAACATTAAGGAGAAATACCGTCCACAAATACTGTACGACATTGATTGTTCTCGACGAGCCAGCCACGCCCTCGCGTCCCGGTTCCACTGGGGGCAAGAAATAACCTTGCTAATCAATAACCACTTCAGCGACACATGAAAACAGGAGAGTGATATTAATAAGTGCCGGCAAGTATACAGAGGAATATGAATGGCTGTTTGCTAAGAGTGTGAAGGGTGTGGTGCAGGGTGGGGGCAGGTGTGGAGGGGGTTTACTGTTCTTCGAATTTGTGTAGGTGGTGGTGGTGGTGGTGGTGATGGTGGTAGGAGAGTTGCTTTCAGCTGAGTACATAATTGTTTACACGACACAGCATCGATCTACATGATACGCTTAGAATGAAAATCATCAACTATGATACTGGAGAAAAAAAAAGTTATCAGGCTACATTAATGTAATATTTCTTAGGCGGATATTAGTTTATGCCAAGAATTTTGCGATGGTGACGTAACGTTCGTGGCGTGTGAATAACGGACTCCAGCTGGACCAGCGAAGACGCCAGTGAATGCCTCGCCTATTCCCACCTGCTCCACACCCAGGGTTCCTTGGTCAAAGCGTAGCCAACAATTTAAGCGCCACTACCACACCACGATCACGAATTTTAATACAACACTCGGCATTTCCATTACAGCTTCCTGCCACGCATACGTAATGATCTCCGCCAGGTTTTGCATATTCTGGGGAAATGGGGAGAGCTTACAATGCCATCAGTCACGACCTGTTTATTGCCTGCTGGGCCAGCAGGCGGTAGCTGACCAGAATCGCAATGGCTACAGCGTGTGAAAATAAGCAGCGACAAAGGCACAAAGAAGAGAGCAACGACTGCCGCGGCCACCAGTAAATACAGCACGAAAAACTGGTGGCGCTAGTGTCCTGGAGTACCCACAGTGGTCGCAAAGTTCTCTAAAGTTACTGAGAGGCACTTACAAACTTGAAAACGCACAAAAGTACTTAGCAAAACACTCACGCCTAATTGCCCAAACCTGTGTCACTTTCAGAAAACTTTAAATGAAGAATGAGCCAACTAATTATAATCAAGATGCGGTTAACTCCAGTAATGGCTGCACCGATAAGAAAAGAGGCGGAAAAATATAACGATGGTGAGCAAAAGAGCCGAGTAAAGGCGAGGACATATAGGGTCAGCACGTAAGGCCGTCCCCTGAGGCAGCACACACGCCCAAACATTACCATTGATCCGGCCCGCCCCGACCCGCCACCCGACCCTTCTAGCTGCCAGTCAGGGGCTGGGCGGGTCGCCACGTCAAGAAAACAATGGACGAAGCTTCACCTCATCACCATAGGTGCCCACTTACACATCCTCAGCCTTCAGTCACCTCCCAGCCCTGCTTTCCAGCGCCCACTCACCAAGACCCAACGTTTCCTGCCTCACCATGTTTACCTCACGGTTTTTATTGCAGGGGAGAAGACAGGTGGGGAGAAGGGAGGGAGCTAGCTTGATTACACGACACATTTTAAGCATGTAAATAGAAAGCAGTCTCTCACATGGCCTCAGAAGCCC
>NC_087152.1:2252500-2265000 GCF_035594125.1 Scylla paramamosain | reverse complement strand
GCGGGCACCCGCTCCAAGGTATTTACTTTATATATATGTATGTATATTATAATCGTCTTATGTACAGCGGGTTTACACCTCTCACATTTTCTTAACAAGATTCCCTTTGAACTCCCTGACTCTACTTTAGAGATCACGATTCCCTCCAAAAGTCATCTGCAAATGTTTGGACTAATATGCCTCGCCTTCCCTCGGGAACCAAAGCGCCAGCGGTGGATGCACTCTGGGTATTATTGAGGCTGACGAGTATCAGAGGTGCGATGAATATTGCATTAAGCTGCGTCTTCATAATGAGTATATGCATGCAGCAATGGGGTTGTGGAGAGTTGTAAAGAGGTGGCGCTGGTAAATATAAAGCTGAACCTCCAGTTAGAGGCGGCAGGCAGGGAAAAAACAGTGACAGTCAGTGTCTCCATGGTGCCTTGGTGCGAATCGGTAAGTCTTCCCTGCACTCAATGCATTACATATGACCGGCGGGTAGCTTACACACTTGCCTCGCTCCTCTCCCCTGACCTCACTGGCAACACGCATCTGTGGGTGTCGCCGCCTCGCTCCACCTCCCGCACATAATTCCCTAGAAACTTTTACAATTTGTTTTCCAGAGTTGTTGACGAGTGGCGAGCTGCTGGAGGTGGTGGTGGTAGTGCCTCCTCCTCTTCCTCCTCCTCCTCCTCCCAATCCCATTCCCCTCCTGGCTTCCTCTTGCTGTCTTTTCACTTTGCATTAATGTATTTTTCTTACCACTATTCTGTTCTTTGTGTTTCCTCTTCCCCTTACGTTACTATTTTCTCCTTCTCTCAATTATTTATGTTCTGTCTTCTCTTCCCCCGCTACCATTTTCGATTTCCCTTATCCTTACCACCGCGTCCCCTCTCTCTTTATCGCTCTTCTTCCCTCTCCTTATCTTCAAACAAACCGAAACACTCTTTAGAATATTTCCCACCCTCTCCTTCCTCGTGCCCCTGAAAAACAAAAAAACACGTCACCTTGAACTGAATCCCGTCACTGAGGCGTACAAAGAGGACAGATCGAGAAGTGTAGCGACTTGAAAGGTGAGTTTCTTTCCTTTTGCTGGTTACATAATACAGACTAGAAATGTTAAAACCTTATACCTTGTTCTTTTTTCTGACACATACACAGTTACAAAGAGTGAATCCCCCTTAATCCCAGAGCATATGTACACTTTAATATACTTAGGTCGCTGCCATCACGTATTCCATGGAGAGGTAACCATATTCGCACATTTAACAGCTTCATTCCCTCCAATTTTTGTCTCTAAACGTAGTCATATATACATACATGACTCTCTCTCTCTCTCTCTCTCTCTCTCTCTCTCTCTCTCTTCTCTCTCTCTCTCTCTCTCTCTCTCTCTCTCTCTCTCTCTCTCTCTCTGTGTGCACTCTTGCGTCAGCCTATCGATTCCCTCCACTGACCCCTTCCTCTATCTACCATTTCAAGCCATTTCAAGACCAACAGTTTAATCTACGCCAATGAGAGAGAGAGAGAGAGAGAGAGAGAGAGAGAGAGAGAGGAGAGAGAGAGGAGAGAGAGAGAGATGAGGAGATAGAGAGAGAGAGAGAGAGAGAGAGAGAGAAAGAGAGAACCACTCAGAAAGTCTCTAGCAGTTAACCATTTTTCCACAAGAGTGATGCGCAACACGTAGATTTCCATTACCACCAAGGAACCAGACACACTTAATGCCGCTCAAGTACACTAATTAAAAAGTTTTGATTCAATCTCGAACTTTTCTAAGTTTTCCTGTTTCTGTATTAATGTTTCTTCTCCCTATTGTTTTTTTTTTTTCCTTTACCTTCAGAACTTGCAAAGAGACAAACGAAAACCGCAACACTCTGATTATCTCTTTCCATCTGGCTTTTCTGTCTTTACATTCCATTCCTCGTCTTGTACCACGCTAGTCAGTTTTCCTCCCTCCCTCCATCCTTCCTCTGCTTCTACTCGTCTGCAAGGCTTTTCGCCCTAAGCTACTACATCCCGAGGCTCCGAGAAAGGCGCTACCTACTAGGGAGGCAAGAGGCGTACACGGTGAACTCATGAAAAAGTTTTATTGACCTGCGGCTGACCCTCCACACTCCTGCCGCGGCCTCTTCGTCGACCCTCCGCCGCAAGGACTTGACTGGGTTTTAAAACGCTTTCCAGTAATGATAACTTTTATCTTATTTTGTCAATCTACTTCACTTTTATTCTACGTATTTCTTGATTTGTAGTTTTGATTGATATATTTGAGTGTGTGTGTGTGTGTGTGTGTGTGTGTGTGTGTGTGTGTGTGTGTGTGTGTGTGTGTGTGTGTGTGTGTGTGTGTGTGTGTGTGTGTGTGTGTGTGTGTGTGTGTGTGTGTGTGTGTTTGGACGTGCACACACGCACCAAGCGCAATGTTCTAACATAAATCATTCAGATGAAATATTTACGAGTGTAGAGATGAAAAACTATAAAAATAAATAAATAAATGAATATATAAATAAATAAAACACTACATATAGTTTAGTCAATTTCAAATCCAAGAATAATACATTTGCATACAAGGATAATAGTTAGGACGTTTTCCATTATCTTTCTATACGAACGACGGAAAAAAAAAAAATGAGAACCAGCATTTTTGGTGTGACGTTTGACATGCGCCATCGGTCTGGAGGCGAGGCAAATCATCAGTCACACATCATCCTGCATCGCCTCCCTCTCCATCATCCGCGTCCAGGACAGATCCTTCAGGGCTCTCTGTCTGTCTTTCTGCCACTGGACGACCATTCCTGCACGTTCAGCATATAGGTTGCACTTTTTTTTTTTTTTTTTTACAGTGGGACAATGCCCGAGTCCGGTGTTGTTCAGTGTCCTCTAAAACCTTCCCGGCGTAAACGATCAGACAAGCTGAGCGCCACCGTCCATCTCGCTCACAAGGGATCCACTGGCTTCACCACCGCAAGGTTGCACCACACTAATATCTATCAAGGCCTTACACACACACACACACACACACACACACACACACACACACACACACACACACACACACACAAGGATAAACCGGTCATTACTTGCATGCATAAACAGAAAGTCGAACTTCAGACACATACATAAACCAACAGAAAGACAGATGGACAAGTGCCTGTGAGTCGCGCCACATTTCTACGTTTGGAGAGGTGCGTGCCGCTGGTGTTTCTTGTGGCGGTGGTCGTCCCCAGGTTATACTAGCGGGGCCAAACATTTCAAGCGGCACCTCCTGAGAAGACTTCATGCTGCACTCCACAACTCGCATTTCCAAAATCGCAACCCAAAATTTTGGTTACTGGGCAACATGCTAGTGATTTCATACTGCTCGATCGATATTGGAGTTGTGTCAGTAAGAAGAAAAATAAGAATACTGTAAAAATCATTTCTCAGGAGTCAAGACAAAAGTTGCAGGAGTTTCGGGTGGCTGCACGGGGCGCCAAGCAGGCCGAGGCTATACACAGGCCACTGGGGACGCATATCCAAGTCTGAGAGCTTTCATGATTAAATATCCTTATGTAGATTTCTCTCTCTCTCTCTCTCTCTCTCTCTCTCTCTCTCTCTCTCTCTCTCTCTCTCTCTCTCTCTCTCTCTCTCTCTCTCTCTCTCTCTCTCTCTCTCTCTCTCTTTATCAACAAAAAAGAAAAAAATCTTTATCCCCAGACATCAACACACGCGGCTGTCACTGCTTACCCACTGTGTCTACACGGCAAATTTCGCTATCAGCAGGACGACACTCACACATGCACACCAATCCTTATCTCCACCACCCATTCCTTGCTCGACGACACGAAAACCGGAAGGGAAAAAAATACAACCAAAGTCACAAGAACCCTCCAGTAAGGAATCACCCTTAGATTATCCTTTGAAGTACGCACGTTTGCCGAGTAAATGGTCGTTGGAGCATAAAATATCTGCCACTAATCAAGGGGTACACACCGCTGCTCCCTGAAGAAAGAAGGCCCCTTGAAAGGACTTGATAACTAGGGAGTGAAGGTTATTCTCTTTTTTTTTCTGTGACGAGGCGAAATATGAACGAGTGTTCGGCTTTAATGGACTGGTATGCACGGTCTTGATCCAAGCGGGCGTCAGGTGGTGCCGGCTGGGGAAGAGTTGAGCAGGGAACGGTGGTGGTGGTGGTGGTGGTCGATCGAAGCGGGAACATGAGCGCCAGAGTGTATTCAGTTTGATACCAACACACACACACACACACACACACACACCTAAAAATTTCATCGCATTTTCTTTTGTGTTTGTGAGAATATTTACAACAATTTCCAATTCAATTTACCGAATTAATCTACATTTGCTGTCTTAATGTACTAGAAATATGCTCAATTCTAATAATAATTATAAACAGTACTTTTGGAACCTGACGTTTGGTAATTACTCAATAAGTCCATTTTTATCAGCAACGCTATTATTATTACTATTATTATTATTATTAACTATTATTATTATTGTTATCATTATTATTATCATTATTATTATTATCATTATTATTATTATTATTATTATTATTATTATTATTATTATTATTATTATTATTATCATTATTATTATTATTATTACTACTAATATTGGCATTAGTGTAGTAGCAGTAGTAGTAGCAGTAGTAGCAGTAGTAGTAGTAGTATTAGTAGTAGTAGTAGTAGTAGTAGTAGTTACGAGTATTATTGATTATTATTATTATTATTATTATTATTAGTAGTAGTAGTAGTAGTAGTAGTAGTAGTAGTATCATTATTACTATTATTAAAACTTATTATCATTATCATCATTCATATTATAAAACACACACACACACACACACACACACACACACACACACACACACACACACACATTACGGCACGAATTTCCGGTACAAATGTCACGTATATTATTAATATTAATTAGGGGCACTATATAACTTTTACGGCTTAAAATGACATCCGGTACAACAACAAAACATTATAATAATCAAATGACCTCACAAGTATCGCACACTTACGAAATCCAGCAGTGATCATGACGAGATTCTTAGAGGGGGTAGCGAAGTACGTTCTGAGACGGACACAACAGTAACAAAAGTAGAGCAGCAGATGGGGGTAAGCGCAACGTTACCAGGGGAGAAGAGAATCAGATGTGCATATGTTGGTCTGAATGAACGGCAGTGTGCAGAAAAGACAGGGTGAGAGACAGGCAAAGGACAGCGTTTGTCGAGGTGCTGATCACACTGACAAGAAGTAGTGCTTTGTGAGTGGTATCTGACGAAGGGCCGTTTGTTTTTCCCATGAAAGTAGCAGCTTCCTGAGGCTGTGTCACGAAAGGGATGGCAGAAGGCACGTATCTTACAAGTCAAAACGCCGGGCCAACCTATAAAGGAGATGAACAGCCTGTGATAAGAGAAGAATGGAACTGACTGCATATCACAAAATCAGAAGCCACTTCTGTCGTTGATAAGCCGCGGCGGACGTGAGGGTTGCGCTGTGAGGAGAATAGGCGTGTGCAAAGGTCAAGTGCCATCATGGTGGGGAGAACATCACGCTGGGAAGGGAAGACATGGTGCTCCTCAAAGACAGAGACAGTAAGCACTTAAACACTAACTTTCCCCGCCACACCCAAGCTGACCTAACCAGCACAGAGCATATGAACAGCTGTTGATTTTATTAGTTATGAATTTCCATAGTAACGGTCCATATTCTCCGCACTCTACAGCTGTCAGCCTGTATGCAAGAATGTGGCCACAATCACAGAACACCACCGACACCGTAACGTTATATTTCCATTTAGTACTTTAAATAATTCCCATAACTCACCTTTAAGCTTCAGCCTGGCTTTTAGCGGACATTCAAAGTCTAAACCGACCACACAACATAATTCTCACAGCATTTAATCCCGCTGAATGAACGCTCATGAGTGACAAATGGACGCGGAAGCCACGGACTGAGTGTACGTGTGCTGCGGATTTCCCGACGAATGGAACGTCCTTAGTCCAGCCACGTCCCTGCCGCTTGGGACTGACCGGCCGCCATAAATCAGTCGACGGGTTGTTTTTACGAGGCCAGAGGTGAGGCAGCGCGTCCCCTTCCATACACTACTGGTGCCTCCTCCCCTACACCTCCATAGCGCTCACCACACACTCACCCCTCCCTCACACATTGCTTGCATCCCCCCACCACACACACACACACACACACACACACACACACACACACACACACACACACACACACACACACACACACACACACACACACACACACACACACACACACACACAGACACACACACACACACACACACACGTCTCCCTCTCTCCCTTCATTCTACGCAACATTGCCACACACTATCGTTCCTCCCCACGCCCTCATTTTCCCTCCTCATACACTGATGACTCTCATACAATAGAATTTCTTCCCATCACTTCCTGTACACGAACGACTTTCACGGTCCTTTCCACGCATTTATTCACACCCACCCTCACATCTCTTCATTGTACAGTTAGCTTACGTATGTGCAAATAACAGGCGAGCATAAAATTCTTTTGAAAATATGACTAAAAGAAAAAAAAGCTATACCATTTTCATCATATATATGTGACGATACTTTAATAAGAACGAAAGTAAGAAACACGAAGTTCCATGATAGTTAAAGTAATGTCAATGCATATTTAGATTTATCGAACAAAAAATAAATAAATATATGTATAAATGAATATAAAACATATCCTCGGCTCAAAATCAAGACAGCATAAACATTTCCTCCTATAAAAAGTCATATAATGTGCTACTTGAGCGTCATCTGAGAGTATATGGAGCAACTTTTAGTCTCCAAATTGCATAAAACAGAAGCAATTTCAAAGTTTTAAAGAGCACTTACAAGGCCATTTCCTCACCCGAGTATTTTACAAATAATGATCGCATTAGCGGACATTACACACCTAGACTTCCTTAAAACTCACTGCATTTAAGCCGCGTCGACAAAATTTATCCTTAAAAAGAGAAATCTCAAAATAGTAGAGGTCAATAATATAAACCCGGCACAAATTAATGCAGCGCGACACGAGGACGATGATGCTAAACGATTCATTGTTTCTTACTTGGTGAACTCCTCCCCGGAAGCTACTACTCGTACCCAAAGCCTTCAGCACCACCACTGCACTGTAGTCTTCAGTAAGTGTAATTCATAATGTGTTCTTAAAAATAAACTCAGAAAGCTGGCTAACTTCATTTTTCGATACATTGGAACATTCCTGACACGTCGCTGGCTCACCAAGTCTATGATTCTAACACAGTAACAAAACATCCATCCGTTACACCAGTGACGTGTAACATGAAATTCTCAGTAGTTCCAAAGGTTACTACTGATGCAGGAATAAGACTAAAGATGAGACAGCGATATACTCGTACAATACAAAACAGTGCCGAGTGAGTGGGTTGCAGGATCGTGCTCATACTATGGCACCAGTAACGTGTCACAGCAGACAATAAAGTTTCCCCTGGGTTGGGTATTACTTCTAGAATTTAATGGTAGAAAAAAAAAAAAAAACTATACGAAACAGATAGCTGTCAAACAGTTTTAGTGAGCCACACTTTATAATACACGACATGAGTCTGTCGGGAAGCTTTTAGCTCGACAGACCGTGCCAGTACTTGTATATTACATTATATATTCTTGATTAAAAAAAGCGGTCAGGCAATAAAAATTACTTTACACACCAAGACGCCGAACAATCCTGCTGAAGCAAAACAAAACGAAGCAGACGGAAATGCTCCAGTCTCTCTCACAAAACACGTGCACCGATGACAGATGAAGACAAAAAAAATATATATATATATAAATAAATAGATGAATAAATAAACATAAATAAAAAAAAAAACACAGATCTTGGTATTGGCGAATGGTGATCTTATTTGATACAGAAATTTACTTCTCGCTCTCATTCTTTCTTTCGCCTTTGATGTATGGAGAGGGAACATGTGGAGAATGAAGAGGACTGCACCGGTGGAGTATGTATACTAATTAGGGCAGTCACTGGTGGAATCATCTCTCCAACACTTCCCCTTACCACTGCAACACTTTATCCTTCGGTCTCCTTTTTTCGCCATCTACTGAGCACCGGAAGTGAGGGAGAAAAGGAAACAAGGCGAGGCCGCAGCGTCGTGAGGAGGCGGGGCGTGCGTGGTTGTAGACACACCTGTAATTTGCGGTGTACAATACGAGACAGGTAATACAGGGCACGGGGGAGAGGAAGGCAGTGAGGAGAAAGGTAAGGAGGTGAGGCGAAGAGGGAAACAGGGAAGTGTAAAACAGAATGCAGAACAAAGACAAAGAAACAAACAAAGACTGGAATAAAGGCAAGGAAAAAAAAAAGGATCTGAAAAGACGAATGACAAAGTTTAGAAAGAGAACGAATCGTGTGAAGTGGGAAGAAAAATAAGGAATTTTCTAAGGACAGGAGTTTCAATTGAGAGGTAAAGAAAAGGAGGATTGGGAAGGGGTTACAAAACGGAGGGGAAAAAAAGAAAAGAGAAAAAAAAGTGCTGGGATGAGAGTGGGAGGATTCTTGAGGTGAGGGAAGGAGAGAGGCAGCGAGTGAGGGGATGGAGGAAGGTGAGAGTCATAAGGAAAATGTGCCCCCAGTGGTCGTTAGGGCGTGGCGGTGTCTCTCTCACACACCTTTATACCAGAGAGAGAGAGAGAGAGAGAGAGAGAGAGAGAGAGAGAGAGAGAGAGAGAGAGACTGCCGCGGGGGAAGGATTAGTGAAGGAGGTATGAAGGCAGGTAAGCATTCAGTTAAGGAACGGTGGTGGTGGTGGTGATGGTGGTGGTGGTGGTGGTGGTGGTGGTGGTGGTGGTGAGTCAGCTGTGGTGGAGTGTTCTCTAAAGGCGCAGTTATATTACGCTCGGGCACCTACTCACCTATCAAGACTGTGTGTGTGTGTGTGTGTGTGTGTGTGTGTGTGTGTGTGTGTGTGTGTGTGTGTGTGTGTGTGTGTGTGTGTGTGTGTGTGTGTGTGTGTGTGTGTGTGGCGACACGCACACACACCCCATTCACGGCTAATGTCATTGGCACAGACTAAAATAGAATAGAAAAAGAAAAAAAGAAAAAGAAAACACCCACAGAGATACGTGTGTGTGTGTGTGTGTGTGTGTGTGTGTGTGTGTGTGTGTGTGTGTGTGTGTGTGTGTGTGTGTGTGTGTGTGTGTGTGTGTGTGTGTGTGTAAAAAAAAAGCAGCATTAGCAACTCTCGCCGAGTCTCACAACGCCTAACTATTATTGTTGGCGGGATAATATAAAGTCTGGAACTCTAACGTGATAGTTCCTGTCACGTACACACAAACGCACATCCAGACAGCCGGAAAGCCAGACAGACAGACAGACAGACAGGTGAAAGAGGCAGACAGACACCGCCCCCAACACATATAGAGAAAAAAATCAGAAGACGTGCAGGGAATGCATGGCGGTGCAGATTTGATCAATCCAGTTCGTGGTGAATACGGTCATTTTGAGAACAGGCATGACGGGTGAGTGGTTACAGTGATGATGAAACTTGTCATACTTACACCTCTTAAATACAGTAAGGTAGGAAGATAAACATGGCGCACCTGACTACAGGGTGTATACTTAATTACCACCAATGAAGAGAGGGAACCGTTTTCATTACACAGGACAAGCGAGAGTGATAAAGGACACAAGGGAGACGAAAGGCATCGGGAAGCTGAGGAAGATTCATGATTCATTTACTACAGCAGTAATGAGACGACTGCCTGTTAGGAAAAACGGTGATTTCCCATAAAAACTATACGCATTATAGTTGAATACATATATTTTTCACACCAGGAACAAGCAAGATTAAATAGTATGCAAAAATATACGTAGCATAGCCACTGAATATAAAACTACACACACTCACGCATCAATCCCCCTTGGCTTCAGTACTAATCCAGGATCGCGAACTTCAATGACAGGACCACAACACTCAGGAAGCCACAAGCTTTGCCCAGACCACCACAACTATTCCACCACACAACTTAGTACACGTTCCCCACACCACACTGCACCGCCACCACCACCATTATCAACACCACTACCACAATCATCACCATCTCCATCACTGCTACATCAAGAGGGTGAGCCATGGTAAGCCACATAGCAAAGATGCACAACAGTGAAGGAAGATACAAGCCGCCATCATTCTGTAGCAGCTGTTCGTGGTCGAGTATACATCACAAGGAAGCCCTGCCTGTTTTCCTTTACTTATACGACAATATCGGGGCCAATATCGGAGGTTGTGGTGCTAAGTCAATACGCTCAGCTGAGGAGGCCGCCTGCTCGCAATCTTTCAATAAAGCGTCCACTTTTCAAAGTTAACAGTAGGCATATCGAGGGATTTATACCCAGTGGAGTAATATAACTCGTGATTTTATTAAACAGTGTATCTTGCAGTACACGTCAAATGAAATACTAAATCTGAACTGACCGGCACCGAGAGGACTTTCTGGACTCCTTCCTTTCCAGCCAACTCGCTTTCCTTTCCTATCCCTCCCTGCCTCCTCCCTCCCTCCCGCCACCTCGCCCTGTACACTCACGACCGTCCTTCACCTCCACCACATTCATCGCTTTAGCATTCCAGTAAATGCAAGTAAACAGCTGCGCCAGTTGTCAGTCTGTCACGTTATAAAAGAACATGAAACACGTGACAGGCAAACAACACTCATCACTGTCCTGCGTACACACACACACACACACACACACACACACACACACACACACACACACACACACACACACACACACACACACACACACACAAAGCCAAAATCACCCTCTCTCTCTTCCTGTGTGTGTGTGTGTGTGTGTGTGTGTGTGTGTGTGTGTGTGTGTGTGTGTGTGTGTGTGTGTGTGTGTGTGTGTGTGTATCTCTGTGTGTACATGAAAATAGAACGTAAAAAGAGAAATTCACAACCGGCACAAACAAAATCAATAGACAATTATGATCGTATTTCCCAGGCAAACGGGACACGTGATTTTCCTCGCCAGTATTTATACACAGTGTGTGTGTGTGTGTGTGTGTGTGTGTGTGTGTGTGTGTGTGTGTGTGTGTGTGTGTGTGTGTGTGTGTGTGTGTGTGTGTGTGTGTGTGTGTGTGTGTGTGTGTGTGTGTGTGTGTGTGTGTGTCATCTACCACAACAAAGAGAGCCGCAGCACTCCCTCCACTGCAAACCTCCACCCAAAATTATGAAAAAAGTTATTAATTTCTGTTAAGCTCCACTCATAATATAAATAACAATGGAAATTAATAGTTCAGTTTCCGGCGGCCGATGTGAAAACTGAACCGGCTGCCAATCAGACCGGACCAGCTGATGCCTCGTCATTATCACACAGCCGGCCACCTGCACCCCTTCAACCACACTTCACACCTTTCCACACATACCTCACGCCACTCCACCTGCCTCCCATCCCCTCTACCCACCCCCACCACTAAACACCTACCTAGCCACAATTTACGAAGACCCAACCACTTAAACCTCCAACCACTTCATACTAACATCACGTCCCCTCCATCCACATCCTCGCACCTCTATCATCAAATACTAATCACACATGCATACTTAAGACCCACTGGTACCTGATCCACAACTAAGTCTACATATATCATCCAACTACACCATCTACCTTACACACTCACGTTTTCAACCTCTATCCTCACTCAGACGCTCCCCTACCACCACCACCACCACCACTACCATCACCGCTAAGCATTAAAGGAGTACCACGTCGCTGAACTCCTCTGAGGACGGCCGCAAAAAGCTACCACCTCCCACGCCGCCCAAATACCACTATCGCCCTGCCACACGCACGCAGACCGCCTTCCCTCCACCGCAACCAACAATTCCGTGTAGCCGCTGCATGTACCTTTTCCTCCCATTCCACCGACTTAACACACCGCCCAGGGAACCGAAGCCCCATTGTCTCGGTAGAACAGCCGGCCAAATGTTGCAGAGCCTCTAAGCAACGCAGAAAGCCTCGCCATACCCAGTGACATCACCCTGTTGTCTCTGTGGACCATCATTCCACAGCAAGACACATACCATCCCATAAGAAATAGCCACCCTAAGCAGAACACTCCACATCCTCCACATTCTTCCTCCTCCTCCTCCTCCTCCTCCTCCACGGCCAAGCAGGACACCAGCCGTGGCCCAGCTCTCCATCACGTGGCAACAAAGCCCATTACATTTTTGACACTTTAATATGGTACTAATACAAGCGGGAGTCCTGTTCCTAAATTCGCGTGTACACCTCGCTGGTGGACGCACGCACGCTCACTCCTGTCTGCACTCACCCACCCCACACCCACTCCTCTTGCCCCAGCAGCGTGATGGATGGCTATTCTGTTTCTTATCAAAGGTAGACGCTAGCCATACATCATGCACTCCACTCTCCAAACCGGAAAAAAAAGCTAAAAAATACGATTGATCAAGTACCCAGAGGTGATCTTTCTTCTTTA
>NC_087152.1:2247500-2250000 GCF_035594125.1 Scylla paramamosain | reverse complement strand
AAACCAGGACGGGGAAAAAAGGGGGATACATCAACAAGAAAGACACAAGCAATGGTTATGCTATCAACATTTTATGGTGATTACATACTGAGAATACGTGCACATGACGAGGCGCGGTCACGCTCTCTAGACACACACGCAGGGTGACGCAATGCAACTTCGAGCTTCAGTACGGAGTGAAATTAATAAATACTTTCACCAGTGAGGGAGTCTGTTAAATGTACGCAATCTAGAGAAGAGGAATTATCTGAGGTCGCGGCCTTCTGAGGGTTAAAACACTTTGTATGTAAACGCTGCAAATTGGCGGCAGACTAAAGAGGTAGTGCGGAGTGAGCTGTTGGGAAGGTGGCTGGTCCCCACAGGCGCCACATAGGGAGGGGTGGAGGTGGGAGGGAGTGAGGAAGGGATACAGGAAGGGACCACTACGCCTCCTGATTAATGAACAAGGTCATCAGCACGTGGTCACAAACACAAGGGCACGCAAGGGCACGCAGCTCATTCACAGACCAAGAGGAACAACTGGTGAGTCTGGTGGAGTTCCTCGCCTCCTACAAGTATCTGTACTCAATGTGTATGCACAAATTACGAAACAATAACAAGAAAAATAATTCGATATCATGTATGAGTGATTGGAAGGGTTAGTCACATGAACGCCTAACCATGTGTCGTGAATCACCAACTCAAGGACAACAGGATGCAGGGGGGTGGGGGGTGCATACAGGTCAGCATCACTCAGCACGCACACCTCGCCGCGGTACGCTGGAGGGAATGCAGATCCCTTATTATTCAAGCCGCGTGTCGCTTAAATAAAAGAGTTATACGGTTTAGTAGGGAAAGCGTGTGACCACTTATTACTGTTACCATAATTACTTTTGTTATTGCATTTTTTTCATCTCCCTTAAAATGTATATATTCAAAATGGCGACAAAAAGAGACCAGACCCCAGTGAATGTCTAATAACAATATGATGCAAAGTGAGATATCCTTCGCTTCCTTCTGCTCAGTTTTCCTTGCCACTGTTGACTGGAGTGAGACAGAATTAATGCTTCTGCTCCTGTTACGCCTCATGTTCCTCATGTCCCGACGCCTCCCGCCAACCTCCGCCCCTCCTCCACTAGCCAATCCCCATCAGCGCCCTAGCCATGCATCACCTGCACGCTGCTTTATGCCTCTGTCGGGTTCAGTGTTCTTGCACTTCATACAAGGTGGATACAAACTGGTAGATGTTGTGATAAGTAGATACAGAATGACGGCAAACAAAACAAAAGAAAAAATATACTGGATAAAATTCGCCACTTCATATTGACACACACACACACACACACACACATAGACACGTAATATCCAGTTCTGAGATTAAACATTATTATTGTAACAATAACAACAATGACAATAATAATAATAATAATAATAATAATAATAATAATAATAATAATAATAATAATAATAATAATAATAATAATAATAATGATGATGATAATAATAATAAATAAAAATAACAATATTAACAAAAAACAAAAACAACGATACTCCATAATAAGCACCATGACACAAAAAAGGAGGAAGAGGAGGTGGAGCAGGAGCAGGAAGAGGAAGAGCTCATGAAACAGAGCAGGACTGACAAACTCACCACGTTTGTAAACTCTCTTTACTGGTTTATTCAGAGAGAAAAAATAAACACTTTTATATTTTGTATTCAAGAATTCTTTAGCAGAAAAATAAAACAACGTCACCAAAGAGAAAGATGTTAATATAAGCACAGAAGACGGAGTATGTGTTCTTAAATCTTCAAAAAAAATATATATATATATGTTTATATATACACACACACACACACACACACACACAAAGGTAGTACGTTAGTTGTAAAAATTTTATATGAAAAGGGAAAGAACCCATTTGTAAAAGAAAGCCGTAACAATGAAATGAGACACAGGACATCAACGGTTGCTTCACATTGACATCATGGTAATCACCGTTCACTTCACGTGCTGATGTCTTCACGTGCCTCCTCTACAGACACCATAAAGATATGCGAGAACACAAAAGGGCCAGACCTGTTTTCCCACACCACACCTAAGGGGCATTTGTACTAGTTCATGCGTCTTGAAGGACCCTTGGGGGTGGGGCCTTTGTTCTCCCGCGACGTGAATTCTTTTGGAACTAAAGCACCACGACACCAGTTTAGTCCTAAACATTTATTCCAGGCGGCTTTGTACACTTTTACTCCTCCAGCAATACCAGAAGGTTATTTATATGCTTTTGAAGTTCAGTTTCTCTTACTGTGGTGGGGACTCCACTAATCTCCCCTCACACAGCGAGCCACAGGAAGTCAACCTTGCTTATGACCATGTTACTAGTGCTAGATCATCTTATATGGAGGCTCCAAACTTCGCCTTCTGCAGTTTCAGTTAAAGGTAAGAAACACACGTATTTGTTTTGAATTCTACAATCACTACATGAAAATAGCAACATGCGCGAACGGTATTAATACACTACA